>NC_134483.1:547096586-547301586 GCF_040206685.1 Ascaphus truei
TCTTTGCAGCAACACAAACCACGCTGTCCTTCACTCCGTCCGGACTTCCGTATTGGTGACGTCACTCGGGAGCGTCAGCACGTCGTAGCCCTTCCAGACAGCGTTATGGCCTGCAGGAGGATGTTATAGAGTCCAAGAGTCCAAAAAGTTCTCAGAGCAGCTAGAGTTCTAATATCCAACGCGTTTCGAGACAGCTAGGTCTCTTCATCAGGCAGACCTATTGATTGCCACAATGTGAGGAGTTTGGGATCCCGGTGCCCGTGCCCTGGCCCCTCCTCACCTTCGTTAACCCCTGCTGCTGTGGTGCGTGCCCCTTGATGGCGTCACTTACCTCCTGCTGTCCTGGAGGTCCCTCGCCATCCCCGGCGGTCTCCCGTTCCTGCTGGCTCTTCCCTCTCCCATGTGGCTGCCATGTGTCCCGGCCGCGCGCGTGTACAGCGCGCGCCGGGTGAAGATAATTTATTCACTGCTCTAGCAGTGAAACCATGCCCCCAGCAGACTAATAGGACCTACAGCCAGAATAAGAGACCTTTGTATAAAGAATCTCCTTTGTATGCGGAACGTCCGTCCCATCTACTAGCTAACACATCCATCCTCAGAGGGAGTTACCTTCCCCTTACGCTGAATTTTTGGACGTTTTTAGCAAGGCACAATCTGAGCTCTTACCCCTCATCGTTCCTACGACTGTCCGATTGACCTGGTACCTGGATACACCTTGCCAAAGGCCAAATCTTATCCTCTCTCGTTGCCCGAGACGGAAGCCATGGATGAATATATTCGGGAGAACCTAAAGCGGGGCTTTATACGTCATTCCAACTCTCCCGCGGGGGCCGGATTCTTCTTCGTCAAGACCACGTATTGATTACCGGGGTCTGAACCATATTACGGTGAAAAATCGTTATCCACTCCCACTCATCTCCGAACTCTTCGACAGACTTCATTGGGCCAACCTCTTTACCAAACTTGACCTCCGTGGGGCATACAACCTCATCCGTATCCGTAAAGGCGATGAATGGAAGACTGAATTCAACACCTGTAGTGGGCACTACGAATACTTAGTGATGCCCTTCGGTTTGTGCAACGCACCAGCAGTTTTTCAGGACTTTATCAATGACATCTTTCGGGATGTCCTTAATCGCTTTGTGATTGTTTACCTGGATGACATCCTTATTTTTTCCCAAAACTTACAGGACCATATCATCCACACGAAGTTTGTGCTTTCATGCCTCCGAGAGAACCGGTTGTTTGCTAAAATGGAGAAATGCCTTTTTCACCAGTCTACCACTTCCTTTCTTGGGTATATTATCTCCAACAAAGGCTTGGCCATGGACCCAGAGAAACTGAAAGCCGTCGTGGATTGGCCGCAACCCAATTCTCTCAAATCTATTCAGTGATTTATAGGTTTTTCCAACTATTACCGGACGTTTATTCATAACTTTTCTACCATCATCGCTCCTATCACGGCACTGACCAAAAAAGGTGCAGATCCTTCCGTTTGGTCACCCGAGGCAGCCACGGCTTTCAAAACGCTGAAACAAGCCTTTGTCTCTGCTCCCATCCTTCGACATCCGAACACTAATTTTATATTCACCCTATAGGTTGATGCTTCTGACTGTGGGGCTGGTGCGGTTCTGTCTCAGAAATTTCTCCCCAGGACAAACTTCACCCTTGCGGGTTTTTCTCTAAAAAAAATTCTCCAGCGGAAAGAAATTATGACGTGGGCAATAGGGAACTTTTGGCCGTCAAGCTGGCTCTTAAAGAATGGAGACATCTTCTGGAGGGGTCAAAAGAGCCATTCATGATTCTTACGGACCATAAAAACCTGTTGTACATTGAGAATGCCCGCCGTTTAGGTCCTCGTCAAGCCCGCTGGTCGTTATTTTTCTCCAGATTTAATTTTGTTCTCTCATATATTCCCGGCACAAAAAATGTCAAGGCGGATGCCCTCTCCAGGCAATACTCTTCTGAAGAGAGACCGGAAAAAACCACCGAGTCCATCCTTCCTAAACAAAGAATCACAAAAACATCTTCCGACCGGTCTTGCGGTTCCAAAAGATACTTTGTACGTAGAACCCAAATTCGTTCCTGAGATACTGGACTGGGGACATGCCGCCCGTTCGGCAGGGCATCCAGGATTCAAGAAGACGTTGGATCTCATCCGTTGCACTTTCTGGTGGCCCAATATGGCCAATACCATTCTTGAATTTACACGGTCCTGTCCGGTATGTGCACGTAACAAGATTCCTCGTCAGAAACCTCAGGTTCTTCTCTTACCCTTACCTTTTCCGTAGCGTCCCTGGTCACACATATCGATGGATTTTATTGTGGAGTTGCCTAGGTCGAATGGCATGAACACCATTCTTGTAGTAGTGGACCGATTTTCCAAGATGGCACACTTTATCCCTCTCAAATGATTACCCTCCTCACCTGCCCTAGCTGATATTTTCTCCAAAGAGATTTTCCGTATCCATGGGATTCCCACATACATCGTATCTGATCGGGGCTCTCAATTCGTCTCCAAATTCTGGAGGAATTTCACCAAGAGACTGGGCATCTCATCTTCCTTTTCTTCCGGATATCACCCTCAATCTAACGGACAGACCGAGAGGGTTAATCAATCCCTCGAGAAATACCTAAGGTGCTTCGTTCCTAACTCTCAGGATGACTGGGCAGAATTACTTATGTATGCCTTTAATTCCTCTAGGAACGAGTCTACCCATGAGACTACCTTCTTTATCAACTACGGATTACATCCGGCTCGCCTACCCATCTCTTAAAACTCCTCTGGAGTACCAGCCATGGATGAGCATATCACCCTCTTACAGGACTCTTGGTCCAGAATTCAATCTGCACTGCAAAAAGCCTCTTTGACATCTAAGACCCAGGCCGATCGTCACCGCCGTCCGGCACCCAACTACAAACCTGGGGACAAGGTTTGGCTTTCTTCCAAGAACATCCATCTCAAGACTCCTTCTCCCAAATTGGCACCGAGGTTTCTGGGTCCCATTTCCATCATGGAGCAAGTAAACCCGGTTTCCTTCCGACTTCAACTACCTCAAAGCATGAGAATCCCGAATGTCTTTCACACCTCGCTTCTCAAGCCCTTCATCTCCAGTAGCCTCTTTCCGGACCACACTTCTAAACCAGACCCTGTGATGGTACAGGGTAACGAAGAGTACGAGATCCAGGCTTTACTAGATTCCCGTGTTTCGAGAGGTAAGGTCCACTTCTTGGTCCATTGGAGGGGTTTTGGACCCAAAGGGAGGTCGTGGGTATCCCTTAAAGACATTCATGCTCCTGTACTCCTCAAACGCTTCCGAAAGAAGTTTCCATCAAAACCATGGAAGGATCGTCCTGAGGCCGAGCCTGAGGGGGGTGTACTGTGAGGAGTTTGGGATCCTGGCGCCAATGCCCTGGCCCCTCCTCACCTTCGTTAACCCCCGCTGCCGTGGTGCATGCCCCAAGATGGCGTCACTTACCTCCTGCTGTCCTGGAGGTCCCTCGCCGTCCCCGGCGGTCTCCTGTTCCTGCTGGCTCTTCCCTCTCTCATGCGGCTGCCATGTGTCCCGGTCGCGCGCGTGTATAGCGCGCACCGGGTGAAGATAATTTATTCACTGCTCTAGCAGTGAAACCATGCCCCCAGCAGACTAATAGGACCTACAGCCAGAATAAGAGACCTCACCTGTCTGCCAATCAAGTGGACCTATCCAGGATAACTCCATGCACTCCTCCAGGCCTGCCTCCACCTCTGATTGGTCAGCCGCACTTTATAATGCCTGTCCTCCCACTCATTCATTGCTCGACATAGTTTCCACTAGGATTACTACTCTGGCATTCTCTCTCTTATTCTCTCAGGTTACAACTTGGCTTGACGGACGTTCTTCTCTGGCTCTCGACCCCTGCTTGGACAACGACCTTCCGGAATTCTCCAATCCCTGACCTTGGCTAAAACGGCAATGACGACGGCACTCTTTCTCCTGTACTGGCAAGTGTTGCTAGCTAACATCACCTGGCCTGGCAACGCCTACTGCACCGACACACTTTATTCGAGCAAATACCCAGTATGTACCTGGCAGATACCTGGAATGCGCCGCTCCTCACCTCTGACAAGCCCCGTTGCGTTTGCCTTCCCAGCCTGGGTTCACGCCTGGCTGACGGGCGGCTGATCTGTTAAATGATAATGATTAGGATTTAATAGGCTTCAATGCTTTGCGTGTCTACCAGATGGCATAAATTCATGAATTGTAATGCAGTATATATATATATACTGTGCAGTATTGCAGCCAGCAGGAATAAAATGCTTCAATCCCTGCTTGGAAAATACCTCAATGCACTCGGGCAGAAAACAGTCACAAACCTCAATACACCCGGGTATACCCGAATTCGTGGGACTAGCCGAGCTCGAATAAAGTGTGTCGCCAGTGTAAATACCACACTCCGGACATGCTCCTTTTGCTGTGTGTGCGTGCCCATATACGTTCCTCACCTCAGTAGAAGGGACGGGTCTGGTCTGCAGGCAGCACCGGCGTAACACACAAGAACTTAACAGGTGATTTAATACTTGTTAAATTGTTCAAGTGTAAAATAAATAATATTTCTGTACTGCACCTAAACATAAGAAATATAATCTGTACGTTGTCACACTTGGGGTCACCCAGAGACAGGGAAAAGATGGGGACAGCTTTGTATAAGACATTTATTTAAGGATATTTGAAACCTCCATCACTTGGTTTTTACTGTACTTATTCAACTAAGAACAACAATTTTAGGCCGCCTGATAGAAATGTATAATCATTTCTAAGTTGGCACACATACGACACCCACGGAGCCCATGGAACATCCTCACATTTCTGCTTCGGCAGTTACTGCGGGAATATTTTGACATGATAGACCACGTGTGGGTGGTCATTTTCCCTACCAGGGAAAGTGAAAATACGTCTACTTTAATAATTGTATGTTGTATTTATTTCCAAATGGTATATGCAGTATATTCTTGTGTTTAAACTCTCTATTACTGTATGTTTTGTTGACGGTGACTGGATGAGCTAACATTCTCCTCCTGCTCAGACTTAGTGACGAGGAGGCGAACAGATGGCCCCTTTGAACCAGCTGGACGGAGACATGACCTCCCATGGTGGCCGGAGGAGGATGGAAGCAATAAGGGTCCAAATGGGGATGAAGGATATTGTTCACCTATCCCATGAGTATTATTATATGCGTGTTGTACCAAGTGCTTTTTTCAGTACTGTCAGTGTACTGCAAGCATGTCAAACTCAAATGCTAACAAGGGCCAAATAAACAAGGTTTAAGTCTAGGTGGGCCGCAAAGAAAAAAAAAATTAAATTTTCATAGAAACGTAGGTTTATTTCGAAAAGTACTGTGTGTGTGTGTGTGCGCGCGCACGCGTGCTTGCGTGTGTGTGTGTGTGTGTGTGTACCTCACAAAACAAAAATAAAAAAGCCAGATGTGAATGACCTCTGAACCTATTAACCTGTGTCAGGATGCCCCTCTTGATTTCCAAAGCAGCAATCCCGCCTGGGATCTTACCTGATCCGCTGTCCCTCAAGGTACTATACTGGATGGGAGGTGTTTCCTACCTGTCTTCCGATGTCTCCCATGTGAAACTTGAGTCAGATCTGGAAGAAAGCAGAATAGGTTATTTCGGTGTAGGTATAGGGCAGTTAAGATAAAAACGAGAGGCAGAGAGAGAGGCAGAGAGAGAGAGAGAGGCAGATAGAGAGAGAGGGAGGGAGAGAGAGAGAGAGAAAGAGAGAGAAAGAGGCAGAGAGAGAGAGGCAGAGAGATAGAGGCAGAGAGAGGGAGAGAGGGAGAGAGAGAGGGAGAGAGAGAGAGAGACAGACAGAGGCACAGGGACAGAGGCACAGGGACACAGGGACAGAGGCACAGGGACAGAGGGACACAGGCACAGGAACACAGGGACACAGGCACAGGGACACAGGGACACAGGGGCACAGGGACACAGGGACAGAGGCACAGGGACACAGGGGCACAGGGACACAGGCACAGGGACACAGGGACACAGGCACACAGGCGCACAGGGACACAGGGACACAGACGCACAGGCACACAGGGACACAGACGCACAGGCACAGGGACACAGGGACAGGCACACAGGGACACAGGGATGTCTCCCGTGTGAAACTTGAGTCAGATCTGGAAGAAAGCAGAATAGGTTATTTCGGTGTAGGTATAGGGCAGTTAAGATAAAAACGAGAGGCAGAGAGAGAGGCAGAGAGAGAGAGAGAGGCAGATAGAGAGAGAGGAAGGGAGAGAGAGAGAGAGAAAGAGAGAGAAAGAGGCAGAGAGAGAGAGGCAGAGAGATAGAGGCAGAGAGAGAGAGAGGGAGAGAGGGAGAGAGAGAGGGAGAGAGAGAGAGAGACAGACAGAGGCACAGGGACAGAGGCACAGGGACACAGGGACAGAGGCACAGGGACAGAGGGACACAGGCACAGGAACACAGGGACACAGGCACAGGGACACAGGGACACAGGGGCACAGGGACACAGGGACAGAGGCACAGGGACACAGGGGCACAGGGACACAGGCACAGGGACACAGGGACACAGGCACACAGGCGCACAGGGACACAGGGACACAGACGCACAGGCACACAGGGACACAGACGCACAGGCACAGGGACACAGGGACAGGCACACAGGGACACAGGGACACAGGGACAGGCACACAGGGACACAGGGGTTCAGAGACACAGGCACAGGGACACAGGGACACAGGCACAGAGACACAGGGACACAGGCACAGGGACACAGGAACAGGGACACAGGGACACAGGCACAGGGACACAGGCACAGGGACACAGGCACAGGGACACAGGCACAGGGACACAGGCACAGGGGCACAGGCACAGGGGCACAGGGACACAGACACAGGGACAGAGGGACACAGGGACACAGGCACAGGGACACAGGGACACAGGCACAGGGACAGGGACAGAGGGACACAGACACAGGGACACAGGCACAGGGACACAGGGAAAGGGGCACAGGGGCACAGGGACAGGGACACAGGGACACAGGGACAGAGGCACAGGGACAGAGACACAGGCACAGGGGCACAGGGACAGAGGCACAGAGACAGAGGGACAGGGGCACAGGGACAGAGGCACATGGACAGGGGCACAGGGACAGGGGCACAGGAACAGAGGGACAGGGGCACAGGGACAGAGGGACAGGGGCACAGGGACACAGGCACAGGGACACAGACACAGGGACACAGGCACAGGGACACAGACACAGGGACACAGGGACAGGGGCACAGGGACAGGGGCACAGGGACAGAGGCACAGGGACAGAGGCACAGAGACAGAGGGACAGGGGCACAGGGACAGAGGCACAGGGACAGAGAAACAGGGACAGAGGCACAGGGACAGAAGCACAGGGACAGAGGCACAGGGACAGGGGCACAGGGGCACAGGGACAGGGGCACAGAGGCACAGGGACAGAGGCCTGACACTCTCTCTCTCTCCCTCTCCCTGACACTCTCTCTCTCCCTCTCCCTCTCCCTGACACTCTCTCTCTCTCTCTCTCTCTCTCTCAGACACACACACACTCAGACACTCAGACACACACACACACACACACACACACACACACACACACACACACACACACACACACACACACACACACACTCAGACACACACACTCAGACACACACACACACACACGCACACACTCAGACACACACACACTCAGACACACACACTCTCAGACACATACACACACACATACACACACACATACACACTCAGACACACACACACACTCTCAGACACACACACACACACACACACACTCTCAGACACACACACACACACACACACACACACACACACACACACACACACACACACACACACACACACACACACACACACACACACACACACACACACACACACACACACACACACACACACACATACACACACACACACACACAGTCACACACAGACAAACACAGAGACACACACACACAGACACCCACACACAGACACCCACACACAGACACACACAAACACACACACACACACACACACACAAACACACAGATACAGAGATGCACACACAGATCTCCTTCTGCACGTGCAGCTCACACAGAGATTTGACAGGTGGGAGGGGGGCTTCTGTGAAGACATACCCCTGTCCGTGGGATCTCCAATTAACTACTGAACTCTCTGCACCTCATGGATGGGGCGGCCATGATCTCTCTGGTATACCAGGCTTCAAGGAGAATGCAGTCTCTCCACCGGGGTTTTGACTCCGCCCCCGTGTCCTCCCACACACGGCACGAGTTCAGATTGACTGCACCCGGCCACCGTACGCCTCCAGCCCCTGCAGGACATATTTTACTTCCGCCCGTGCTACTCGCTTCCCCCACACCTGCGCTCGCTTCTCCCGCGGCCAAAACTTTTTACCGCCGCCCACGCGCTCGCCGACACACACGACCGCCGCGCTGGTTGTGAGCGGGCAGCAAAAATATCCGTTGCGGGCCGCATGCGGCCCGCGGGCCGCATGTTTGACATGCCTGGTGTACTGCAAAGAGAGAGTTGACTGATACTGCTTCATACAACAGCACAGTATGTATAAAAAGATGGTGTGTATTAAATTACTTTGTATTCTAGTAACATTACAGCCAGAATTCTGTATTTTACTTTTCCAGTGTGAGGAGGAGAGGAGGCTCCATTATCTTCCCATGTGAAGCCTGATCCCACCCCCCTCCAGCTCTGAAACAAGGAAGAGGTCAGCACCCGGTCCAGCAAGTGTGCCAGCCAAGAAGAGTGTCCTGCAGTTTAGAGGGAGTTAAGATGGGAGAGAGTAAAGGATGGGAGTTTAGGATTCATTATATATTTTGTTCAATTATTAAATAATATTTTTGTGAATAACATAATGTTGAAGTTCTTATAAATGTCCTCAGTAGGTTCCGTGTCATTGCCATTTTCCGTTTCAGTAAAGTTGTGCATTAAAAGGATGTTACCATAGTGTTCAGTGTAAGTTCATAGAGCTTCAGTGCACATTTTTAAAGGTCCCACTTGACGAACGTCCCTTCATACCATAACTGCGTAGACAGGATTTCCCTGTCTCACTATGCAACAGGAAATCCAACCTGTTACATTCCCCAAACAGGTCTAGCCAGCTAAACAGGGATAGCCAGTCAGCTTAACCACAGGAAAACATGGCCAGACAGACAGTCCTAATGTGAAAGGAAGGGGTGGTTGGGGGTTGACACAGAGTTTGTTTGGTTGTTTTCTTAATTATCTGCAACTGTATAAGAGATGGCAAGGGTATGTTGGTGGAAGAAGATTGTATTATTTTCCCAAACTTTTGTTATTTCTATTATTGTATAAAGCAATAAAGATTTTCCTAAATATTACACTGATGTACATTACAATACATGTTTCTCTAATTTACTTAAAAAACAATATCATCATTTTTAAAGACTGACTATTGTCACGGGAGACCAGTACTTTTACCACTTTTACCTTGGGATCAATTAACTAGGTAGAACAAGGTAGTGGAATAAAATGAGGTTTATTCTGGTGAGACCAACAGAGAAACAAATGATACACAAAATACAGAGGAATATACACTTACTGGGGGGTCTGGGGGTACACTAGCCTAACTAGGTGCATGGTGCCTGCTTCAGAAGGCTTACCCTGTCGTCTCCATATCCAGAAACTTCACGGTACCTTCCTCCGGGTAGATACCTGGTGTAACAGGGGAGTTATCCCTGTTCAGGTAATGTGTCTCTAATACAGCAGTGTGGTGGTTAACTGCTGGCAGTCAATTAACAAACACCACCTGCCTGATTAGATTGCTTAGAAAAGCCTGTCTTTTGAGAAAGGAAGAGAGACTCCTTAGCTCACACCTGATCTGAACTTGGAGACAGAGCAGAGATTGTCCTTGACTCTCATAACTTGTCTTGAGCCCTGCCAGAAGAAACAGCAGAGCTGCTTTCAAAACACAGGGGAAACTTCTAAACCTGAATGCTGACAAAACCTGAGGAAAGGTAGCAATGCAGGAACAGAGAAGATTTTCCCTCCAAACCACGAGGAACAGATAAGACTTTCATTTATGGACTTTATATTTCTGCTTATTTCATGCTATATGTTTGGGGCTGGGAGACATGCTTATCTAAAGGGAGTGTGGACTGCATACAGTAGTATTTCACTAGAAATACTCCCAAGTGAATGGAAACTTTGTTTACCCCTTGTTTGGATGGTTTCCTGATGTTAAGGAAACAGGCGCAATAAAAGCCTTATTTAATTTCACTATAACCAGTCTCCCTTGCATACCTCTGTGAGCGTCCGCCTACATATGGTGTCTGAAGTGGGACGAGAGGTGGTTCTTGAAGTTAGAAGGAACTCGGAGTTTGGCCTGTGAAACTTTTTATGCTTTTTGCCTACAAACAGCCTGACCAAAGATCTCATGCAGCAGAGACAGAGTTAAAGGGACACACCAAGGCAGGAAACTTACACTGCACTGAAACTTACAAAACCACAGATGGACTCTTTTCCCCAATCCCAAGAGGAGAGAGAGACTGCTGAAGCAGGTAAACCTTATTTGCCTATCACAATAAAGTTTAATATGGTCATTGAAATAGGGGGTTTGCCTTCCAGCCATAGTGAGGGTTCAAGAAGTGAGTTAGCCCTTAAAGGGATAGGCATTTGTTGTTTTCAAATGTTTAGCTGAAGTAGTGAATACAAATGGTGACCCATGAGCGGTACTGATTCTGCAAGTAAAGGCTGCCACACTGCGTAGGACTACTAGTTGTGAATGGAGTATATGCAGAAAAATGTGAAAATTGATGCAAGACTGTGCTGAAGCAGGGGAATTTTCAGTAAACAAGTGCTGAGGGTAAAATTGCCTACTAGATAAAAAAGGAATTGCTGAACTGTGTAAAAGGTATCCCAAAGTGTGAAGAGTGAATGTCATAATACCCAAAGTTGAGACTGAACTCAATCAGAAAATCACATTATTTGGCTGAAGCAGAGAGTTTTACCTAGCAAGTAAATGGTGTAAAGCAAACATAAGGTTTTACCTAGCAACTACACATCCAGCATACCTAATGAGAGATTAAACCTAGCAAGTAAATGGTGTAAAGCAAATAGATGTTTTTACCTAGCAAATGCACATCCTGTATACCTGATGAGAGAAAATTCGTGCACAGTACTGCTGATATTGTAAAACTTACCCAAGAAAAAGAAAAAAAGTCTATAGAGATGCCTGTGAGAGCCACGACCTCTACAAGCAAAATATTCCCACCTGTAAGACTACCACAATTGGTTCTAGCAAATACAGTGCAATTGCTGCAATAGCGCCTCCTGAGGTCAGGAAGAAAACTACATGCCCCAAAATGGAGGACAAGATGCAGCGTTCCTGTAATGAACCCTACCCCACGGAAGAGTGGCCCTTCCAGTCCAATAAGGAGGAAGACATCTCTTACGGTGAACCCGAACCGAGTCACATCCACAAAACACCCCAAGAATGGTGGGAGTGCCTGAACTCGGCATGAACAGAAAAGACCACTCTCTATGGTGACGAACATGGTCGACAAGAGAAAGAGCGGGAGCAGCAGATCACCCAATATTTCTGTCAGCTAAAGCAACTGCAAGAAAAGCCTGGCATATATAATGAAGCTGTTCAAGTATTAAATAAAGGAGACCCCAGTATTCCTGATGGGACGGAGCCATCCAAAACAAAAATGCGGAAAAAGAAAAAGAAAAGCAGTTCTTCACTTACCATGGAAGGAACAGACATGTCCGCAGACCCTGTGGAGGAAAAGGGGGACCGAGATGCCCTGCAGCCTGGAGAAAATGGAAAACTCGTCCCGCGGATAACCGAATATCCAGAGGGCCCAAGGCAGAAGTCGTGTACCCCAAAGAAATGTCTGTCCAGTGCCAACAGTGAGGAACCTTCAACTAACCATCCCAGGGAAGCGGAGCCAGAACCAGTGAGTGTCAATCCCTTGACAGCCCTGAGGATGCCCTGAAAAATGCCAGGTGTGACTGTAATATACTACGTGAACAATTGAAACAAAAGAAAAATGATTACGTGGAGCTACTGAAAGATAATGCTGAGTTACAGAAGACGGTGCTCGCAATGTACTCTGCAGCCAGGACAGAATTGGACGATATCAAGACTAAGCTAGATACTGCTAATGCTACTATTTCCGCCATGGATGAAAAGCAGAGCCAATCTGATAAAATGAAGGCTACGCTAAAGCGGAAGTATGAGGAGGCACTGAAGCAGATGACAGTCTTCCAGCAAGAGGTTCACACTCTTCGCATAGAGCTGAATGCCTCACAACAGGAGGTCAACAGTGTCCGGACAGAGGTGGACATATCTCAGAAAGAGGTTCAGACACTCCGCAGAGCACTGGATGCCTCACATCATGAGACCAACAGCTGCCGCACAGACCTGGAAGTTTCCAGAAAGGAACTACACAGTCTCACTGAGGTGCTGGACATATCTAAAGAAACGATTGTCAATCTTAAAACAGATCTCAAAGTCTCCCAGAAGGAGCTTCAGACCCTCAACCTAGAGAAGGAAGTCTCACACCAGGAGACTGTCATTCTCAAAGCAGATGTGCGTAAATGGAAGGAGGACTGCAAGGAGGCCCTGAATAGTACAGAGACTGAAAAAGGAGAAAATTTAAGATTAAAGAATTTTAATTTGACAAACGACGTCAAGGAAAAAAATGAAAAGCTGCATGAGCTTAAAGAAATAAATAGACTTTTGGAAGGTGAGAAGTTTGAAGCAAAGCACCGACTGCAGAACCAACTGCCTGGTCTGCGTACGCACCTCGAGAAGGCCGAGGAGAAACAGCGAACTCTGCAGGAAGACAATCTGCAGGCTGTTAAAGAAATTCAAGTGCTGCAGGAACGTCTGATTACCCAGTATGTCCCCGCAAAGCAGCATGAGAAACTGAAGGCTACCCTGAGTGTCACCAAAGCAACGCTAAAGGCCATGCTTAGAACCCAGGTGACGCGGCACAAAAGGGAGCACAAGAAGGTCCAGAAACTGAAACAAGTAACTGTGGCCCAAGCAAAGAAGTTCATAGTGCTTCACAATGCAATAAAAATGTGGAAGCAAGCTCAGAGAAAGCAAAGGGTGCAGATAAATTCCCTGAGAAGAGACTTGCAAGACAAACTAAAAAAAAAGGGATCTCTCGCCGATGAGATGAAAGTTCTACAAGGACAAGTATTGACCCTGACTAAGCGTCAGTATCCCACAGCCACAAAAACCCATGAAGACAAGGGTACAGTGAGAGCTGGGAATACTGCTCGTCTGAAAGACAAGGTTGCAAAATGTGAACTACCTAAAGAAGCACTAGCAAAACCTTCAGCCACCCAACAGGCAATAAAAGAAGGTACACGTGCTGAATCAAAACCAGAAGAATCCTTAGCTGATGAAGCAGAAAAGATGGAACATTCTCTGGAAGTGGAGGTGGAATTACAACTTAATCCCAAAGAGGCTGAACTAGCAACCCCATTGAGTGGAAAAAGGGCAGAGAGACAGCTTCAAGAGCAGAAAACTCAAAGGGCTGTTTTTAAATGCTCTGCAAATACTGCCATACAGTCTGCCTACAATAAGACGAGCACCCGACGTGATGGAAATCTCATGACCGCTCACATAGCAAAAAGACTATACTTAGAAAAAGTCCTCCTCTAGCGACTGAGGAGTGCTGATCTCAAGCACCTTCGGGAGGAGACGTGAATAAACTGGAGAAAGGGCTCCAATCCCAGCGGGTCTGAGGGTTCTCTTCCTCCATCCACTCTCATTCAAGTCACAGATATATCTAGAATGAGAGTGAAAGGATGGGCTTAGGCCGTGGCAAGCACGAGTTTCCCACAAACAGTGGAGGTATGTAACAGGGGATTTATCCCTGTTCAGGTAATGTGCCTCTAATCCAGCAGTGTGGTGGTTAACTGCTGGTAGTCAATTAGCAAACACCACCTGCCTGATTAGATTGCTTAGAAAAGCCTGTCGTTTGAGACAGGAAGAGAGACTCCTTAGCTCACACCTGAACTGAACTTGGAGATAGAGCAGAGATTGTCCTTGACTTATATAGTCTGCTTATTTCATGCTATTTGTTTGGGGCTGGGAGACATGCTTATCTAAAGGGAGTGTGGACTGCATACAGTAGTATTTCACTAGAAATACTCCTAAGCGAATAGAAGCTTTGTTTACCCCTTGTTTGGATGGTTTCCTGATGTTAAGGAAACAGGCACAATGAAAGCCTTATTTAATTTCACTATAACCAGACTCCCTTGCACACCTCTGTGAGCATCCGCCTACACCTGGCTATACACGCCAACCGCGAGCAAAGAAAAACATAGAACTTGACCACAAAATGCAGTACTTAGTCTCAGCAAGTATAAAACAAAAAAGGGCGCAAAAAGAGAAAAACACAGTAAGTCTTGATTCAATAAAATTTATAAAAAAAACTAACTGACACTTACATAATAAAATAGGATAATATACTGTAGATCCAATCATCCACACATCCATAAGGAAACTGCCACGAGGAACAGGAAAGGAACAGATGAACAAATCCCAAAGGCTCACAGTCCAGAATCCGATACAGCCAGCAAGATGTTAAAAGCTGTGAATGGGGTAGAGGCTGGAGATCATGTCCTCGTGGAGATGGGAGTAGGGTGGTACCTGCAGGACATCCATCATCACGGCATCACGTGGCTACGTGGTGACTTCATCTCAAATTCTCACCACCGAATTTTGGAATTAAAAGGGGATTGTTCTGGGACAACGCGCACTGTAACTTTTTCTAACCTAAGTCTCAGCTATGTAGATTTCTCTGGCTAAAAATGAAGCTGGTCGCTCTGCTACTTGCAACAGAGCAACTTTGAAAAGCCCGCCAGCGTCACACCTACCCAAGTCTTAGATCATCTGGATCTCTTATCGGCCAGTCCCCTTACATAGACCTTGGTGTTCTATGTCTAACATAGAGAAGGGGCTGACGACTAATCATGGGACGGATCGTAACTCAGCCAGCCAATCAGAATGGGGACTTGTCTGGCTGCTGACATCAGAGGAGGGTGTGTGTCAAGCTGGCTCTAAAAGCTGGGCGAGCGAGAAATAAGAATTGGCCAATGGGAATCGTGCCTACAAGCAGCAGCTTCCCCTAGCCAAGCCATTCCCTCACTCTTGGCATGCTCCACCAGGTCTGGCAGACCAAGTGTCTTTCCTGCGGGAAGCGTTTGTTCACTGGACTGAGTACTCTGCCCTTCCCCACTCACCAAACTGTTCTGACACCTCAGGACTTCCCTCCTCCTCTTTAATCCCCGATTTCTATACAGACATCCCGGCACCTACTTAGATGCCCGGGCTGACTGCACAAAGATTAAATGAAAAAATAGATGTTCCAGGGCACTATGGAATTTTCTAAATGAATTTATTCGATCAGCAAACACAACATTTCAACCAACTGTGTGGTCTTTATCAAGTTCTGTTCAGTAGAGAAAGACCACGCAGTTGGTTGAAACGTTGTGTTTGCTGATCGAATAAATTCACTTTGAAAATTCCATAGTGCCCTGGAACATCTATTTTTTCATATAGTTCTTGGATTTTTCTGAGACAGGTATCCCCTGAACCAGGAGCACCAGTAACTGCAAGTATATTATTGTGTTTTTATGGTGTGTAGCATTACATCTCATATGCATTGTATAGAAATTAATACATACTCTTAAAACATAATAAACTACCTTATTAAACTTAGTAACCTTTGTGGAACATCATACATGTGGGAGAAATGGGACTGGGATACTTGGGGTCGAAAGGATTCTAAGGGACACTTTGAAGCCCTGGTGTAATTCACCTCGCGTACAAGCAGAGCCTGTCTGCTTGTCGGGGAGAATTACGGGACTACCAGTGACTTTGTCCCCCGAACTCCTACACAGAATCTAAATACATTTTGACACATATATCCCCCTCCCACTCTCATTTAGAGACACTTTTTTTCACAGCTAGTCTTTGGATCATCATTTGTTAAGTTACTAGGTGTTCATGAATACACCTTGCAGATCAACTAGCAATCATTTGTCACAGCACGACTTAGTATTCCATGCTTGTTTATGCCGTCAGGTATTAACCTCTTGACGTGTTCACTAATACACCATATAGATTAGGGTGGATGTAACTATTACATACTACTTTCTGATATCATTATCAGCATTAACATGCCTCGGTTTGGTCTTGCACGAAAGCATTTATAAATCTCCATTTAAGACAGCATCTATCTGGCAATCTGCTTCATGATACCTCCTTCTGATACTTAGCAATAAGCCTCAGCATATTGCTGTGTTTCTTCCGTGCAAAGAAGAATAGAAGGTTAGGAAATAACTGTTTTGTATTTGGCATTCACAAATATATTTCTAATAAGAAAGGGTGTTTGAGGGGCGTTTCCAGTAGCCGAGCCGAGAGGTCGCACAGCCACAGAACTATGTGCAGGACCACAGAGGAAAAGGCTGAGGGACGCACGGGAGAGCCCCTGTACAACCCCAGGTGAACGGGGAACACCAGGCCTCCTACCTTCTGCCTTTTACCACCAATGATCATCTGCTCTAACCCTGGAAGACTGTTGCCCACGGTACAAATTCAAGATGGCATCGGCTAGCTCCGCTCTCCCCGAGGAGAGATCCTAAGAAGGGATAGGCAATCGGAGCAGCCCGACAGCCCCGAGCACCAGAGAAGTCACCCAGGAGTCAAAGAACTAGCGGTAGGTGCTCGGGAAGCGACGGGAGTGAAAACACCCCCACCCCCCCCCTCCCCACTGGAGCTCCAGATCCCCCACCTCAACCGGGGCCGCGGAGCAGATACTCTGCTGGATGGTAGGGAGAGCTGCTTCTCCCCCCCACTACTCTTCCCCCATGACAGGAGGCACAGTCAGGGGACTGTGTATGTGAGTCCTGGCAAGCCGGCTGGCCCATGTCTCCCAGTCCCAGGATCCAAAATAGCTGCTGCCCACAGGAGTGAGTGAGGGAGCTAAGGGAGATATGGCAGGCAACGGATGAGATGACCACCTAGATGAATAACAGTTACCACAGGGGAGTTACTACCACTATATGAGCCAAACAAAATAACCATATAGCCACATACAAGCAGCATTAACTAAAACTGCCCTAAAGCAAACTAAAAAAAAATAGAAGTGCAAGGCAGAAATAGAACTGTAGAAAATGCCAAACACAGCAAAAAAAACCTACAGCAGCTGAAAGCACACTTCCGATCGGAATCAGGACCAAAGCAGACAGGTGCAGAGGACTTGCAAACCCCATCTCAATTCCCGCAAGGCTCGTCTGGGCAGGGAAAAGAGATAGACTCAATAATGGCTGAGGGACAGGTAGAATATGCTACAAAAGCAGATCTTATAAACCTAGCGACTAAAGAAGACATACAAAAGCTGTTAACAGATTTTACGGTAATGCTTAAAACCGAACTGTCTGATATCAAAAAGGATTATTCTAGGAGTCAGGGTAGATGAGCTGGAGAAAGAAGCTGGAACGGTCTCAACAGTACAGGAGTATGTAACTCACAAAGTGAAAGAACAGGATGAGACTATACAGAATATGCTCCTGGATATAGAAGATCTGGACAATAGGGTGAGATGCTCCAATATAAGGCTGAAGGGTATACCTGAAACAGTAGAACCCCAAGAGTTAGTCCCATATCTACAAAATGTATTCTCCCATGTGATGGACGAATCACCGGAACGGACCTGGAAGATGGACAGGGCACACAGTGCGCATAGACCCAGACCCTGACCATCAGACCCCCGAGAGACACTGTCATAAAAATGCAAGACTTTTTGGAAAAGGAACTAATTATGCAGAAGGCCATAAGCATCAATAATATAGGAAATGAAGGGACCCGGATCCAGTTGTACAACGACCTCTTCAAGTTACCCCTCCAGCACCACAGAGATATCAGGGAAGTCACTGTGCATCTACAAAAAGCCAATGTGAGATATAGATTGGAATAAACTGATTGTTATACAACAAGGCAAAGTTTCCGTGCTCAGATACGGAGAAAACCCCACTAACGTTTTTGAAATACTCAATATTCCAGGTCCCAAAGCAAGTGAAAGACCGCAGGACTCTGCGGCTACAGTAAACCTCCGGCCCCACCCAGAGCGGAGAAGGCAACAATGGGTAGAAGTGGGCAGTAAAATGAACAGAAAGGCCAATGATAGCAATGGCCAACAGTACAGAGACAGGAGGAAACGACAGGATGAAACAGAGACACACGAGTGAAGAAGAAAAGTAAATAACTGAGACTATTGACTATATATTCTATTTTTTTCTGTCAGAACAGAGGTCTGATTATGTGACAGTTTAAGGGTTTAAAAACAGGTTATTTTTGTTGGTAATCAGCTTGGGTTAAAGTTAGTTATATTTAAGGGATGGTTATGCTTTCTAGATTGGTTTATAACGAGATCTATAGTAGTGCTGTGATGTCATAACAGACGTATTATAGATAATAAATCAAGTGTAAAATGTTGTCTTGCTATTAAGTTTGAGTGTTAAGATAGAATATTATGTATATGTAGAAGAAAGTGTGTAATGCTCGGCCTGCCCACAAGCCAGATGAGACCCCGGCACTGAGGTGGAAAGGAGTAATACCACACACCTAACAGTAAACAGGGGCACGGCCAGAGTGTGGAAGTAGCGTAGATGGTCCAGGTAACAAAAATAGAAAAGGGTACCGTACTAGCAAAACTCCAGCGTAGAAAGGTTAAGTCCATAAGCCAAGGGTCGTGGAGAGGGCAGCATAGTAGTGTGTCCGTAAGCCGTGTCCAGGGGATATAGAAGTCTGCAAGGTAGATAGTCCAAATCCAAATCCAAGGGGTTCTAGAGAGCAGCGTAGTAGAAGTCCAAAGCCAAAGGTCAAATCCAGGGAGGTCAGCAGAATATCCCGGGACAGGAACAGGAACTGAAAGACAGAAGGGGCCAGGCAACAGCAGAACGCACCAAGGTACAGAAGCTGTGCAGAGCAAGGAGGTAATGGTGAGGGGAGACTAAATAGAGGGCTGGGACCTATCAGAGGAAGGGGAGGAATGAAGGGGCGGCGAGGGAGGACCAGATAGGAGAGAGGTGACTGAGAGGTTGGGACTTATCAGAGCAAGGGGAGGGATAGAGGAGCGGTCCGAGGGAGGACCAGAGAGGGGAGAGGTGCCTGGGAAGTTGGGACCTATCGGGGCAAGTGGAGGAGTGGAAGAGCTGCCCTAAGAGGGACCTGAAATGGGAGAACAGTCTGGGGGCTGGAGCTGACGGAGCAGGGGCAGGGAAGCGTGCGATACACGAGCTGCGTCAGCGGAGGTAAAGTCAGGCGCCGGCGCCATTAAATAGAAGCCTGGGTCTGCGCGCCCCGGAAGTGCGGGAGCAGCCGTGGCGGAGGCCGCAAGGAGTGAGGCACGCCATCTGGAGCCTGGGCGGCATGGGAAAAAGGTAAGGAGGCACTGGAAGCGGGTTTACCCGCAGCGCGAACCCTTACAAAGTGCTAAGAGACTACATGTAACACCTTTCCCCCCCCCCCCTTATTGCAGATGGGGACCATGTGGGGAAAGCTACACTTGTGTTACCGGGTGTGGTGCAGAACCTGATAGGCTCACAGAAGGCCTGAACCTCCGCCACTGGGAGCCTGGGGTTACCTGATGATTCGAACACAGCGCCTCCACCTGTATGGGTTCCCACCTGAGTGGTATGGTCCTCTTACAGGAACCACAATAATAAAACACGCACACAGTGTATGCTAATAACTGTTTACTATTGTAACTACTAATAATAACTTTGGTAGCTGTACCACACATAATAATGCATATAGCCATACACATAGACGTGCCCCGTGTGTACCCATTAACATAGTTATTCCCCAAAGTACCTTATGTCCAAACATCCACTGAAGTGGATCCGCCTGATCCGACGAGACGTCTTCCTACGCGTGATGTGAATTCCAGCGTGGATAATATCAACACGGCTCCGCACCACCTGTACCTTGATGGGAATCCGTCTGCAGCCGGCAGTTACCTGATGATTCGAACACAGCGCCTCCACCTGTATGGGTTCCCACCTGAGTGGTATGGTCCTCTTACAGGAACCACAATAATAAAACACGCACACAGTGTATGCTAATAACTGTTTACTATTGTAACTACTAATAATAACTTTGGTAGCTGTACCACACATAATAATGCATATAGCCATACACATAGACGTGCCCCGTGTGTACCCATTAACATAGTTATTCCCCAAAGTACCTTATGTCCAAACCCACCCATGTGTGTTGGAGATAGCTCTATACCTTGACGTGTTGGTGCACTGCTTATAGATACCTGCCCGGGGCTCCAGCCCGCGTGTGCAGCTATACACTGAAGTGGATCCGCCTGATCCGACGAGACGTCTTCCTACGCGTGATGTGAATTCCAGCGTGGATAATATCAACACGGCTCCGCACCACCTGTACCTTGATGGGAATCCGTCTGCAGCCGGCAGTTACCTGATGATTCGAACACAGCGCCTCCACCTGTATGGGTTCCCACCTGAGTGGTATGGTCCTCTTACAGGAACCACAATAATAAAACACGCACACAGTGTATGCTAATAACTGTTTACTATTGTAACTACTAATAATAACTTTGGTAGCTGTACCACACATAATAATGCATATAGCCATACACATAGACGTGCCCCGTGTGTACCCATTAACATAGTTATTCCCCAAAGTACCTTATGTCCAAACCCACCCATGTGTGTTGGAGATAGCTCTATACCTTGACGTGTTGGTGCACTGCTTATAGATACCTGCCCGGGGCTCCAGCCCGCGTGTGCAGCTATACACTGAAGTGGATCCGCCTGATCCGACGAGACGTCTTCCTACGCGTGATGTGAATTCCAGCGTGGATAATATCAACACGGCTCCGCACCACCTGTACCTTGATGGGAATCCGTCTGCAGCTGGCAGGCCGCAGTCACTGCTTGGCGTGGCCTCCAAGAAGATAGTCTCTATATAACTCTGGGGGGTCTGAGCCCAGACCCAGTAATCAGGCTGCGCGCCACTGAGTGGCTCCTTAACTTAACTCAACCCAAACAGCTAAAAGGGCAGAACTCCTCACGTAGGGCCTGTCCCTGAAGCAACCACAAACTGGGGCAATGCTAATAGTTATCTGGGGCCTCTGGGGTTAACTAGGCCTAGTGCCAGGGGCTACTGCTCCCTGCACACACACACTAACTCACTCAGCTCCCAGCTCCAACTGACACTCTTCAAAAACTGTCTAAACTGTCATCTCTCACAGCTTCACTGGTTGCCTAGCAACATGTAACTGCAGCCTCTCTTAACTGTCCCTATTCAAAACTGTCAGCGCAGGCTCCCTTGCACTGAAAAGGCCTTCATTGCAAATGCAGCCGCCCTATTGACTAAGCCGCAGCATGTGACAATCCCCTGAGGGATACTGGGGCTATATACAGATGATTGGCTTTTGCTCACACTCCACTCTCCCCCCTCCCCCCCCTCTACCCCCCTTCCATCCCACCTTCCCCCTTCCTTCCCTCCTGAAGGAAAAACCTCTTCCTTGGCTAGGCTCCAGAACTGAGAGGAACCTTTCCTCTGCCAAGAAAGCTGAAGGCCTTGTGACTGGATACACATCTGCACCGTTTTGCAGCAGACTTCCCAGGAAGCTTAATCACACCAAGCTTAATCGATCTTTGTTTGAACTTACAGGCCCAGGAATACGAAAGAAATGAAACGTAACGCACGCCAGGTTTCAAATCCTTTGTCTCAATTTATTACTCATAGGGTAATGACTTTTATACAGGAAAAATAAGATATTGGTTAGAGGCGTAACATAGGCATAACATAGGCGTAACATAGGCGTATCCTGGGTGTGTCTTGGGCGTAGCTTTGATTAGAGGTGTGATATAGGGGCAGAACATATTAGTGGCATGATTTTGGGACGTGTCTTTCCCAATACAAGCAATGTCTGAATACATAGTTTATTCATTGTCTGTTATCAAAAGAGACCTTGAATCTTTAGCAACTAATTATACTATTTTGCTTTTTGCATAGAACCAGTCTATTATATTCTGACTTAAAAGAGCAGGAGACTATCAATAACAAAGTATCTTAGCAATATCCTGAGCAGGAAGAAAGGAAATGCAATGTTGGCAGAAAATGAGTGCGTTGGGAATTATATTTCAGCAAAAGGCTGACTACAGAATCTTAACTAGTTATGATCAGACAAAATGGAAGCTTAACACAAGTGTAGATTCTGGCCTGACATACTGGTCCTAACACCCCCATCCCCCCTTCCCCTACCTTGAGTAACAGAGGCACCCATTTCGAGAGAGTAGGTCGGGAGGTCTCAAGAAATGGGGGATTAAGAAACAGATCCTAATTTTTGGTTAAATTTGTATCTGTGCAGAGCAAAAACTAGCATATCAAATAAGGTGGGAGGCGGATCTGGGGGAAGCCCTGGAGGAGGAGGACTGGTCGGCCATACTAGAGACGACAGCCTAAAGCTCTATCTGTACGACTTTGAAGGAAAATGCATATAAAGTATTGATGAGATGGTACCTCACCCCGCTGAAATTATCAAGGTTTGTGCCAGGATACTCCCCACTGTGTCCAAAACAGTGTGGAGCATCGGCCGACCTGTTGCACATGCTGTGGTCTTGCCCCCGTATCTCACCTATTTGGGAAGAAATTAGAAATTGGATCCAGAGGATTTTTGACCTCACAATTCCCCTGGAACCATGACTGTTCCTTCTGAATAGACCATGGTCGGGTCTCTCTAAAACTGGAAATAAATTAGTTGCACATTTCGCAACAGCAACGAGGTGCGAGATCGCAGCTATGTGGAAACAGCCCGAGATCCCAAATATCCCCAAGATTCGAAATCGAATGTGGTACATATGCCAGATGGAAAAATTAATGAGCTTGGTTAATGACACTGGTGCCAAATATCTAAAAGTCTGGTCGCCTTAGTTGGAACAGATAGATATCTCGGGGGTAGAGGTCACTACAATTCGGCAATGATAGTTCAAAATGCATTTTCACTCAAAGGACGAGAACATCGCAGTGGGCTACCTTGCCACACACGGGGAAGCAACACGACATAAGAGGCTCTAGAGCTAAACCGACAAGAGCTGAGGGAGGATGCAAATCGCGATCTGAACACTAATCCGATTATAAAGCCTAGAGAGGCCCGCGCCCCCGGGGTCATTACCCCCCCCCCATCTTCCCCCCTCCCCTATCCTTATTTTATTTTACCCATAAGCGCCATATTTTAAATGTACCACATAATGTAAAACTGGAGTTACAACCATGTTCAGACTACACAGGTACTCAGGAGAGTGCTTAGGTATCACATTGGAATGTTATATTTGAGATCTTTATTTTATATGAAATATATTATGTGCTGAAAACTCTTTCAATAAACTCAAAGTTGAAAAAAATAAATTGTATCTGTGCGTGTTTTTATGCCTAGTGCTCTTTCCTCCACCCCCTGGGAGATAGGGCGGCTAGTTGTGTGTGGTGCATTACCTGTGGCTCACAGGAGACCTGAACCTCTGCCACTAGGAGCCTGGGGTGTACCTGATTCGATGGGTAACAGAGCCTCCATATGCACGGGATCCTAACTATGTGGAATAGCCACATGCAGGACCATATATGAACAATACACACTGATGTAGTTAAATTAACTATATGCATAGAACAGTCATAAACAATAAACCCACTACAGCAACTCTAGGCCTCGCAGGGCCGCAACCCCTCACCGTGCTTTTCCAACACTGTTTTCCAACACTGTGTCCACACCCCTGCGGGGTTTACCCCAATGTACTGAGGTGCTCCGGGCACCGTACAGTCTCAATGTCCACAGAACCAATAAACTGTGTGAGACAGTGCTGCCCCACTAGCCCGTGTATAGTTGGTGCACTTGGTGAGATGAGGTACCTGCCGGGTGTGTTCACTTCGGGCGTGCAGATGATGCAGATGGGATCCACAGATCCGATGTTGAACTGCGACGCCTCTGCCTCTACGGTGGGTGTATCCCTCCTTGATGGTACCACCTTGATCGTCTCTGTATCACAGGGAGATGATCTGGTCCCAGATCAACCTGACTCAGGATGCCACCCATCCTGGCTTTGTCCCTATGCTATGGTTATACGGTGGCAGTGTCCCTCCCTATCGGCTTGTCCCTGCAGCAACCACAAGCTACACAGGAGATTTGGGGCCCAGCTGGGGCCTAAAGGGGTCTCTGGCCTAGAGCAGGTGCCACAGACACCTGCACATACACAACCTACCCAATCTGCATCCCAGAACTGACTGACGTGGCTGGAGCACGCAAAATGTATCTATTTTCCCCTTCCAGGGGAAGCTGCAGCCCTATTGGCTATTCTGGTGCACCTGACTACCTGCCCCTATGCATGCTGGGGGATGTAGTCCCCACAGAGCCTTCTCTATCTAATGGCTGCCCTGCAGCTCCTTCTGCGCATGCGCGACTGTGTGCAAGATGGCGGCTTCCTGCTACATGAGCCGCCGGTGACTCGGTCACCCTGCCTAAACCCCTGCCAGCCTACCTCAGCTCCCGCACGCACCGGCACTTGTCAGATGCACCTGCGCACCTCCCGCAACATTCCCGGCACCCGCCAGACACTTCAGTGTACCTCCGCTGCACACCAGGAGGTAAGGGGACCTGGGGGGACGGGGACGACTCTGCTATATATGTATTTTTGTTTGTTTTTCTCCTATAACAAGTCAAATGATGCAAAGAGAATGTACCCAAAGTCTCAATCTCAATTGGCAGGTGATCTCAAAGGAAAAGGTGACACTAAGGAAGGTAGAGATTGAAGTAAGAGATAAATTTAGGTTGGTCACTACCTATCAATCACGAACACAAACACCACAACAAACATGACATATAGGATAAGCACTCTGAATGTAAAGGGATTAAACACACCGGTGAAGAGATAAAAAAGATGAAAAATGATCTAATGTTTATGCAGGAGACACATTTTAAGAGAGATAAAAAACCGAGAATGATCGATAAATATATTGTACAAAATTTGTATAGCTCATCAAGAGGTAAGATAAATGGGGTGGGAATCCTACATAGCAAATATTTTGAGCTGCAGTATATCACCATAAAGAAGGATTTAGAAGGTAGATATATTATGATTAAAGGGAAGATATAGGGGAAGAAGGTCAATCTAGCAAATATATACGCCCCCAATGTGGGACAGGCATATTTTTTAGAGAAAGTTCTATCAATAAGTAATGTGTTTAGAAAAGGAGATCTGTATTTGGGCGGTGATTTCAATGTGGCGCTAAATCCGGTGTTAGACACCTCCAAAGTATATACAAAAGTGAGCAAAAAAAAACCCAAAGTTTATAAACAAAAAATTGGACCAGCAGGCACTGGTTGATGCTTGGAGAGTCTTAAATCTGTCAGGGAAGGATTATACATATTATTCATACCCACATGATAGCTATTCCGGGATAGATTATTTTTTCATAGATCAAATTAACGTGAGTAAAATAAGGAAGGTTAATATTGGCAATATTACGTGGTCAGATCACGCACCAGTAGTTTTAGAAATTGATATGGAGGTGTGTTCTATGCAGAAAGATGAGTGGACATGGAGACTGAATGAGCCTTTACTGAAAAATAATAATGTTGTGTTAGTAATTGAGGATGCTCTTAAAAACTATTCCGCAGAAAATAATGTAGGAAATATGTCCCCGGCAATATTGTGGAAGGCCCATAAAAGTGTTATATGGGGAGTGTTTATTCAACTAGCCTCTCTTAGGAAATAGTAAGAGAAAAATAAATTCTAGATTGAAGCAAACTAATCCAAGACCTAGAAATAAAACATAGGAGAGCAGCTTGTAAGGAGATTCTAGCAGAACTGATAAAGGCCAGAGGAAAATGTCATTTGTTAGCAACTGAAAAAATAGAAAAGTCGCTGATTTGACTTAAACATAAGTATTGTGAGAAAGGTAATAAGATGGATAGGCTGCTGGTCAACCAGTTAAAACAGAAACAGAGCCAATTTAATATCAGTAAAATTCGGAAACAAGATGGAGTAGTGTCACAGGACCCAAAAGTTATTAAAGAGGAGATCAGCCTGGTCTACGAGAAGCTATATAATATAGAAGCTGCAGTATGCAGAATAGGAAAAGGGAGCATGTAGAGGAGGATATAGAAATATTTATGAAGGATACTCAAACTAAAACAATTACATCAGAGGTGAGATTTAAACTAGATGCGATTATAACCTGGGATGAGATAGAAAAAGTACAAAAAGACCTGCCCAATGGAAAAAGCCCAAGGTCTGATGGACTGCCACATACATATTATAAGAACTTTGCTAACTCCCTGATAATATATATTTAAAGTATGTTTAATACATTGAGAGATACTGGAAACCAGTCCCAGTATATGTCAGAATCTCATTTAACAGTATACCTAAACCATAAAGGAACAAATTAAACTGTGCAAGTTACCATCCAATATCGCTCATACTGTAAATGTAGACATCAAAATCCTTGCCAAAATACTGGCAAATTTACTTATTTATTTATTTATAAAATGTTTTACCAGGAAGTAATACATTGAGAGTTACCTCTCGTTTTCAAGTATGTCCTGGGCACAGAGTTAAGACAAATAATACATGTTTACAAATACAGTTACATAAATGAGCAGGGTATACATTATATACAAGACATTGCATGCATAGTTAAAGATAATTTGTATTATGGGCGTTTGAAACAGTTACAGACTACATTAAAATGTGAGACAGCCTTAGATTTGAAAGAACTTAGACTGGTGGTGGATGTAAGAGTCTCTGGTAGGTTGTTCCAGTTTTGGGGTGCACGGTAAGAGAAGGAGGAGCGGCCGGATACTTTGTTGAGCCTTGAGACCATGAACAGTCCTTTGGAGTCTGATCTCAGGTGATAGGTGTTGCATGTGCTGGGGGTGAGGAGCTTGTTCAGGTAGCTGGGTAGCTTGCCCAGAAAGAATTTGAAGGCAAGACAGGAAAGGTGAACTTTGCACCTAGACTCGATTGATGACCAATCTAGTTCTTTGTGCATTTCGCAGTGATGTGTATTATAGTTGCATTGGAGAACAAAACGACAAATTGAGTCGTAGAGGGTGTTAAGTTTGCTAAGGTGGGTTTGGGGTGCCGAGCCATATACTATGTCTCCATAGTCAATAATTGGCATTAGCATCTGCTGTGCGATACGTTTTCTGACCATAGTGAAAAAGAGAAACTATACTACAACCAAGCGCTCAACCTATTGTGAAATATGTGTACAATAAATTTTAGTGAACAACAAGTATAGATATATTAAATAAATGTGACAATTAGTGTGTCCAAACTTGATAAGGATAACCACTAAACACAATAGTCCGCAAACCACCAAATTAGGGGAGGGTATGGGCATGGGCTGCCTAGGACTATAAACAAGCTATTCCATATAGCTATAAACAGAAGTGTTAGTACAGAGAGCAAAGTCCTTGGCTCACTATCAAGTGCGTGAACCTGATAAAATAGTCCTGTTGTTGAAGAACTAGTTGGAAAATGTCCACAGTCTGACCTCCTGGTTTCCTTCTGATATTCGATTATCTGCAATCAAAGAGAACAGGAGACCATTGCGCAGTATCTCATGTGAATTGAAGCCTCATCCACACAGCTGCTAGATACTTACATCTAGATGGGTATATGCAGGCCTTGAAAGGTATCTTTAGACCAGAGGTTGGTATCTCTCACCGGGTTCCCCACTGGTGATGCTCCCGCTCCACAGATGGCCGATTCGCCCAATGGTACACAAAATATAAAATGCCAAATAGTGTGGTACAGTACAATTTAATAAAACAATAAAAAGACCAACATTTGATTCACTCACATGCTAGATGATCTAACTGCACGATTTACAATGTGCCGTCCGTAAGCATGAGGGGCTGAACCGTGGTTTGTGTGGAGGCTGGATCCTACGTGTATCTCTTCTTCGCGGCCGCAAATCGGAGTGCCAGGTCCAACTCAGATGACGTCACCTCCAACAGCAACCTCCTCAGCTGGTACTGGCACGTAGCAATGCGTGCAGCTATGCTCCACCCTACGCGCGTTTCGTCACCTCTGACGTCACTTCCTCAGGGGTATTTACATGTGCATCACGAATGTTAAGTGGGAGTCAAACCATATGCCCAGGTATTTAAAACTAGTAACAGGAGTTAGGGTGGTGTTAATGTTGGTTCTGATCTGGAGCTTAGTCACTGGAAGTTTTAAAAATTTAGTCTTGTTCCCAAATACCATTGTTACAGTCTTGTCAGTGTTTAAAAACAGTTTGTTTTGGGAAATCCAGTTTTCGAGTCTCAAAAAGTCAGACTGAAGTATGTGTTGAAGGTTAGAAAGGCTATGGCTGTGTGCATATAGTATTGTGTCATCTGCATACATGTGTATTGAGGCTTCCTTACAAGCTGTGGGAAGATCATTAATGAACACTGAGAAGAGTAGGGGCCCCAGAACAGAGATGAAAGAAAAAAGTGAATTGCGCTCTTAAAATTGTGTTAATGTGCTCTTAGTGATATTAATAATAAAAAAAGATGATAACCTGTTTACAATAAGAGAGGTTTATGCTGCTGCGCTCGTGGTATCGCTCCACAACTGAACTAGTGCAAAAACAAAGAAAGAGACAGCGCAAAAAACCTCATTGTGCAATATTTTAGACAAAATTGTATTAGTAAACTGGTAAGTATCACACGTACATCAATAGAGTTAGATTAAGCAGAACATGTTATGGACATGTTACCAATCTGTGCTCGGGGTGAAGGACTTCTAGGTCAGCAGGCTTCCCACAGGTCTCGTAGAACAGCTGCAGGATACAGATTCGGCACTCGTCACCGCAGGGGAACTGCCACTCCAGATGAAGGGAACACTCCGATTCCAAGTGTCACAGTGGGAAGTCCTGTCACCTGTATCAGGCCCTCTAATCACCAGTTGTGGCGTCCACAGCGGGCAGAAAATGATTCGGCTCTGTATGCCGCATCGGGGAGCCTCACCGTCAGCCGCTCACTCGGGGAACGCTAGACGCACATCCGTGACGTCATCGGGCGGCGTCGGCGTCGTGCGCGAGTGAGTCACTGCTTGAGGAAGCTGGAAGTCCCGAGAATGTCCCGTATAGTGCCCGTTTTGGGTCACGAACAAATAGACAATGTGAACTATTAAAACATCCAGTATAGGAAATAAATGAATGCGCCCTCAGTCCAACGCGTTTCGTGTTTACAACACTTCGTCAGGGAATGGAGGATTAATTCATAGGGGCGCTTCATATACCCACAAATCTCTTATGATTGGCTGCTTATCACAAAGTCCAGCCTCTCTTGTGGGAGGTACAATTAAAACACAAGTGCTTCTAGGCAAACATAGATTATACATAAATTACACACAATATATTTCTTTAATCAGACAAGAATTTGCGATGTTGCTAGAAATATAAAAAACATATATTAGTACATAAAATCGAACACTTGATATAATTGTTATTTAAAATCTATTAATATATAAAAAATATAGATATATACGAAAGGGGAAAATTAAAGAAAAATATAGGAGAGGTATAACACCAGTTATATAACCTACATAGAGAATACATCTATACTCTAAAAATGGCAGATTTAAAATATTTATAGCATATTTTAAAAACATTAATGTATACTAAAAACATAGTTAATAAAGATAATTAATATAGAGACATTGAGTTCTTCATTTAGTCCTAAAGGGGACAGAGTTTGCATTTTATAAATCCACAGGCTTTCCTGTTTTGAAAGCATCTTATCTCTATCTCCCCCACGCCTTCCAATGTTAACAGTCTGGATACCAATATATGTCAAGAGACTAGAGTCACAGTTATGTTTATTTTTAAAATGTCTAGAAACACTATGATGTTCTAAACCTAATTTAATGTTTCTAGCATGCTCTAGTATCCGAATCCTCAAATATCTTTTAGTGCGTCCAATATATTGGTACCCATATGGGCATTGAAGAAGGTAGACTACATGTGTAGATTTGCAAGAAATGCAGTCTTTAACCGTAAAACATTCCTTTGTTGTATTTGAAATGAATTTTTTACGGTCAGTATGGAGCATTTTACAAGCTTTACATCTACGACAACTAAAGTTGCCATTAGGTCTTACAGGTAACCAGGTTGTTCCCAATTGTGAATCAATTGGGTGACCAATATCACTGGGTGCCAGATAGTGTTTTAATTTTTTTGCTCTGCGGTAGATGAAGCTTGATGTGGACTGCAGAGATGGGCCAAGGATAGGGTCATTACATAGAATATTCCAGCTATTACTAATAATTTTCTGGATATTTCTACTGACTGAGTTGTATTCAGTGACAAAAGGGACTTTAATTTTATTGTCAATATTTCAATCCTCTGTCACAATTTTAGTCTTATTTTGTATCAAAAGTGACTCTCTTCCCCTGTGCCCTAGACAGTGCGGAGTAACGGCTGATCTGTTACACATGCTGTGGTCCTGCCCGAGGATCAGACCGCTTTGGCGAAAAATTAGAGATTGGCTAGAGAGGATCTTTGTCCTTAAAATTCCCCTGGATCCATGGCGGTTTCTATTAAATAGGCCGACTCCGGGGTGGACTAAAGAAAGTAATAAACTGGTTGCCTATTTCGCAACTGCAACTCGGTGCGAGATTGCAGCACTGTGGAAACTCCCCGACATTCCTTCAATTCCCAAGATTCGGAACAGAATTTGGTTCGTGCGCCAGATGGAGAAATTGACAAGTCTGGTCAATGACACTGGCGAAATTTATCTAAAAACCTGGACGCCTTGGCTGGCCCAGACGGACATCCCGGGAGTGGAAAGAGATACCATCCTGCTGTGATAGTAGTAGGTGCGTTTTCCCTTGATAAAGACGTTGAACGGGGAGCACGAGAGACTAACGGGTACAGGAATACTCTTGATGAGAATGGTGAGGGATACCCTAGACCCCTGACCAGGCAAGAACGGCAACAGAGGATCAGGAACCGGGGATCTCTCTGGTTAGCTGATTCCCAGATACTTTTAGACCATCGGGTAACGAGCTCCGCACCTCACCCCCCCCCTGACCCTCCCTCCCCCCCCCACCCCTCCCTCCCCGCATTTCCCTAAGTTTCCCTATTCCACAATGCATGATCTGGACATATGTTAAAATACAACAAAAAGACTTTGTAATCAGCATAAAGTTTTATCAGTTGTATATGTATTCTGTAATTGAAAAACTCAATAAAACCAAAGTTAAAATAAAAAAAAAAAAAAAAAAAAGTGACTCTCTGTCCATGTCATAAACCTTTGCTAATGATTTAGTAAGGAGGGCCCTGTCATATCCACGTTCAATGAATTTATCAAATAAGAGTGCCGATTGACTCTCAAAGTCAGACAATAAACTGCAGTTGCGTCTAATACGCATAAACTGGCTCTGTGGAATGTTATCTATCCAGGACCGTTTATGGTTGCTTGATGATAATATGAAGCTATTTGAATCCACTTTCTTGAAGAAAGTTTTTGTATTAATTTTCATATCTATTCTAGACTCTAGATGAAGATCTAGAAAATGAATCTCTCTATCGTTAGATTCAGCTGTAAACCTCAAGTTGAAAGTGTTTTTATTGAGATATATCTTAAAAAGTTCCAAAGTGTTCTCATCACCCTCCCAAATGCACAAAATATCGTCAATATATTTTTTCCAAACAATTACATGGTTTGAGAAGGGATTATTTTGCCAAATGTGTTGGTCCTCCCATGATCCCATTTAAATGTTGGCGTAGCTAGGGGCAAAACGTGTCCCCATAGCCGTACCACAATTCTGGATATAATGTTGATTCAGAAAAAGAAAATAATTGTGGGACAATATAAATTTAATTGCATTGACGATAAAATCACAATTCAAAGGATGTAGATCAGGATCCTTCATTAGAGTCTCACTGACGGCTTGTATACCTTTATCATGGGGAATGCAGGTGTATAACGACTGAACGTCGAAAGTAGCCCATCTGTAGTTTTCTTGCCATTTTATTGTTTTCACTAAATGGAGAACTGCCGTTGTGTCTTTTATGTAAGATGGCTGTACTTTTACATACTTCTGTAAGAAAAAGTCTATATATTCAGACAGATTGGCCGTCAGTGAGCTAATGCCAGAAATTATTGGCCTACCTGGTGGATCAGTCAATGATTTGTGTATTTTGGGAAGGTGATAATACACCGGAACCTTTGGAAATTGTGCATATAAAAACTGAAACTCAGCTTTATTAATTACAGTGGATTCAATAGCTTCATCCAAGAGATTTTTTAAATCCTTAAGGTATTCATTTGTAGGGTCGTGAGGGAGTTTACCATATTAAATAGGGTCATGCAATATACGAAATGCTTCCTTTTCATAGTCCCTTCTATTTTGAAGCACTACCCCTCCCCCTTTGTCTGCTTGTCTTATGATTAATTCATTGTTGTCCTGTAATTCTTTAAGGGCTAAATGCTCATTATACTTCAAATTATGTTGAATATCTGTGGATTTAAAGTTTTTAACTAATGAAATTAACTCGTTATTGACTATATTAAAAAATGAATCAATAAAACTGCCTTTACTATTAGCAGGATAAAATCGAGATGGTGGTTTAAAAGGCGTATGTTGACAAAGTGTGTCCTCAAAAGCATCATCTCCAGAGACTTGATCTGTCTCAATTAATGTATAATCAATGCTTCTTTCCTTTTTAAGAAAATGCCTTTTCAAGGTCAAGTTTCTTGTAAATTTATGTAAATCAGAGAATAGCTGAAACCCATTTGGGCCACTTGACTTTGAAAATTTTAAGCCCTTATTTAGAACTTGTTTTTGGCATACAGAGCATACAGAGCCGAATCATTTTCCGCCCGCTGTGGACGCCACAACTGTGATTAGAGGGCCTGATACAGGTGACAGGACTTCCCACTGTGACACTTGGAATCGGAGTGATCCCTTCATCTGGAGTGGCAGTTCCCCTGCGGTGACGAGTGCCATATCTGTATCCTGCAGCTGTTCTACGAGACCTGTGGGAAGCCTGCTGACCTAGAAGTCCTTCACCCCGAGCACAGATTGGTAACATGTTCATAACATGTTCTGCTTAATCTAACTCTATTGATGTACGTGTGATACTTACCAGTTTACTAATACAATTTTGTCTAAAATATTGCACAATGAGGTTTTTTGCGCTGTCTCTTTCTTTGTTTTTGCCCCAGAACAGAGCCTTGCGGGACACCACAGGTGATATCCAGGGGGTTGGAGTTAGAGCCTGAGATGGACACATGTTGGGATCTTCCTGATAGGTAGGTCTGAAACCAATTTAAAGCATGCTTCCCTATTCCAGAGCTCTGGAGTTTGTTAAGCAGGATAGCATGATCAAAAGCCTTTGCAAAATCTAGGAATACTGTACCAGTGAATTGACCCCGTTCCATTCCACACTGGATTTCATTGCAAACTTTTAGCAAGGTAGTTACGGTAGAGTGTTTGGGGCGAAAGCCAGATTGGAATTGGCTAGGGAAATTTGTCTTGTTATAGTAATCGCTTAATTGGGAGTGGACACATTTTTCCATGACTTTGGATAGGATTGGGAGAAGGGAGATTGGCCTGTAGTTTGAGACAGTGTTTTTGTCCCCACTTTTTAAGATTGGGACAACTCTGGCAGCTTTCCAGGTCTTAGGGATATGGCCAGCAGACAGGATAGAGGTGACTATGGAAGCAATTGGTTTGGCAATTGCTGGGGTACCAAGACTTAGGAATCTAGATTGTAGTAAGCCAGGTCCACATTGGCTGCTTAGTTTTAATTTGAGAAGCGCTTGTGTAATGTCCTCTTCGGATACTGGGCCAAATTGAAAATTGTGGGAAATGTTGGGAGGGGGTGGGGCTATAGGGGTACTCCCAGGATGAGATTCAGGTTTGTGGTTTGGGTCACATTTTGCTAATAAGTTAGTAGCACACCCCACAAAGTAATCATTGAATGCATTTGCAATGCCGGTGGGGTTTGTCAGAGTAATATCGCTCTTAGTGATATTACTTGGCTGTTGATGGTTAGAAGGCTGGAATATGTTGTTGATAACCTTCCAGAAGTTAGCTGGGCTTGATGTGTTCTGGAGGAGATTGTCAGAGTAATATTGTGCTTTTGCATGCCTTGTTTGCCTTTTGCACATGTTCAGCAGGCATCTGTAGTGATTGAGATCCTTGGTAGTGCCAGTTATTTTGTGGCTTTTCCACAAGGCATCCCTGAACTGGTAGAGTGCTATAAGGTCAGGTGTAACCCATGGAAGGTGGGCACCCCGTACTCTTATTCTGCGTAGTGGAGCATGGGTATCACAGAGTTTTAAGAACTCGGATTGGAAATAGTCGAGCCCAGAATCAGGGTTAGGAATTAAATCGATTCTGTTCCAAGGGCAGTTGGTAAGGTCAGCCAGAAACAGTTGTGGGTTAAAGTTTCTAAATGTTCTAGTGAGGAGAACGCTAGGGCTTGATTGGGGCGGATTAATTTTCCTTACACAGTACACTTTTGCATGGTCACTGAAAATGTCAAGAAGGATGCCAGAGGATTGGATTCTCCTGGGATTTGCGGAGAGAATCCAGTCAAGCAAGGAATGGTTGTGTGATTTCAGGTTTGTTCGTGTGGGTTGGGAAATAAGTTGCGATAGGTTAAGCAACTTGATTTGTGTGTGGATTTTGTTGTTTTTAGGGTCAAGCCAATTGAAGTTGCAATCCCAAAGAACTAGCAGCTCACTCTTCTCATTCGGAGAGGAAATAGAGCCAAGAAACTGGGTGATGTCAGTCAGAGATTGTAGAGGGGCTTTAGGGGGGCGGTAGATGCCAGCAATCAGGATGGGCTTAGAAAGGGGAGACAGATTCTGCCAACTAGGATTTCAAAAGTGGTTGGGCTTGGGGGGCAATTTAACAGTGTAAATTGTAAGGTGTCTGCAATATAAAATAACACCCCTTCTCCTCTCTTTGAAATGGAGTATCCCTGAATGGCAACATGTGCAAAACGGGGGCGAAACCGGTGCAACCTAATTACACCAGAGTTATCAAAGAATAAAATCCTTTCAATGGGCTATCGCGATTTATGAAGTTAGCGGCGCAAATGACTTTGGGTGAAACATTGGTGCACGGTAATCTCCTTTTAAATTCTGCGTATATATACTGACCAGACATTTCTACATCGGCGCCAGTAGCGGCATTCGGAAATGGACAGCGCTGTGTGTACGGATGTGAATTATATGTACTCAAAATTATTTCTGTCCGGCCAAAAAAATGTGAAGTGCGATACAGCCATCCTGGCGTAAAGCCTAAAACGCCTGCTTATATTGTTAGCGCAGACTTAGGCCGGGCTCATACTTCCCGCGTCGCCGCATGCGCGCGTGCGTGCACGACAAGCACTCTCTCACTGTTTGGCATATGTGTTATCCAGCTGCATGCGCGCCTGCGGGGGAAGAGGCGCGATGACGCGGCAGCGTTTTGGGGAGGCAATAAATATTGTCTTTTCAGACGTCAGCGTCACGTGAGCTGGTTCAGCCAATGAGGGCGAACCAGCTTTGTGACGCGTCCGCTCCGCCTCTGCCACGCCCCCTGCCGCGCCCGCCATCGCCTGCAACACTATCAGCACAGAACGCCTGTGCTACAGCGCGGCACGGATGGAGCTCGCGCGCTCGCAAGCAAGCGGAGTGTGTGAGCTCGGCCTTAGGCCTCGGACATAGTAAAGGCACGCGCGCGCACGCAACGGAGCGCATGACATCACACGCACCTGTAGTGGAAGAGATCCGTGGGCTGTAGGATTGGGTGACGGGGGGCGTGTCGAGCGAGTGCCTGTGACATCACGTGAGCGGTTCGCCCTTATTGGCTGAACCACAAACGTGACCCTCCCGTTGTGTATCGGTTGCCCCGTCGCGCGCACGTTCTATGGCCGTGCACAATGGCTTCCGGCATTTTGATTTGGGCGTGCGCGGTGTTGCACGCGCATATCGGTGTTACTACAGTATGGACGCAGCCCTAGGTTGCTATGTATCAACCAAAAAGATGTTTCAATATATAAGTTAACAAAATGTATTATATCCACAGTGTGTCTATTCTAAATATTATTACAGTAATCATTTATCATTGCATTCGCTGGTTATACATTAAATTAAATGGCATCGATCCGATAATCAGCCTGACGCAGTGCATCAAATTCACACAATTATGTATGAACCCTCCATACAGCGCCGGGCTTATAGGAGGAATACTACGTTCTGGCACTGTGTAATCTTCACTCAGAGATGGGGAGGTCCTCCTTGTCTTCCATGGGGGGGATGTGCAAGTCCTTTAATCCCCACCTCCTCCCCCCCCCCGTGGTCTTTCCGCATTATTTTAATGTCACCCATACACTGTTTTAGTTGGTGATATTTCAATGATTTATTCAGACCTCGGTGGTTATTGAGATGGTTCCGTCAGAATTGGACATAATATTCTGGGTGAAGTTGGACCAGTAATTTAGGGCAGGGATGGGCAACTCCAGTCTCTCAAGGGCCACCAACCGGTCAGGTTTTAATGGTATCCCTGCTTCAGCACAGGTGGCTCAATCAGTGGGCCACCCCTGATTTAGGGCACTAGGATTTAAGCTTGGTGGGCTCAGGGGATTTGTTTGACAGGTGGCTGAAAACAGAGTTAATAGGTATGAAATATGCCTAAAAAATCAGTGAGGGCAGATACAGCAACGGAAATAAAAATGAATTTAATTTGCAGGTTAGAATTTTTTTGTTTAGAGCTTGCAATCCTTATAGTACTCACTGTAATTATACTATACTCACTAACACTTAATAATAATAACAATAGCATGTTCTTGTATAGCGCTGCTAATTTTACGTAGCGCTTTACAGAGACATTTTGCAGGCACAGGTCCCTGCCCTGCAGAGCTTACAATCTATGTGTTTGGTGCCTGGGGCACAGGGAGATAAAGTGACTTGCCCTCCCTCACTCCCCCCTTCTCCATTGTCTCTTGTTTTATCTTTTATGTATAAAATGTGTCACCAGGCAGTAATACAGTGAGAGTTACGTCTCGTTTCCAGGTATGCCCTGGGCACAGAGTTATGATGACAAATACATGGTTACAAATACAGTTACATTAAGTGAGCAGGGTTATACATTATATACAAGACATAGCATGCACAGTTAGGGATAATATATATTATAGGCGTATGTAACAGTTACTGACCAGGTTAAAATGCGAGACATCTTTAGTTTTGAAAGCACATAGGTTGGTGGCGGCTGTGAGAGTCTCCGGGAGACTGTTCCACACTCACACCTCACTCAGAACAGATTCAGTTATATATCATGTAATCTCCTCCAGTAACATGCAAGAAAAATACCCGAAACAAGGAAAAGCTGTACGTGGAGACAGGAGAGAGGTTATTTGGTTAGGAGGGAGATTTTTGGTTTAGGGTCCCTCAGTTTGGGTAGGACTGTACATTTTTTGGGGTTTGAAAAAACGATGTATAATTGAATTTAAAGCTGCAGCCTGGTCTCTTTTTTTGGAGGTGGGAGGGGGGGGGGTGGGGAGGGAGTTGGTTATTTTTTTATATTACCTGAACCGAGGGGCTCCCCAGAGATGAGCCATGTGCCCAAACCTCTGCGAACCCCCCAAGTTCCTAATATACAGGCAGGTTTGAGATAGAGGGAAGATACAGGATATAAGTGTATTTCTGTACACGGGGAGCAGATTTATGCACGGGGAGTAGATATTTGGGGAGATGGGGTGGGATATCTATCTGGCTGTGAAAGTATTTATAGATAAAACACAGATATTTTCTAGCTTTGATACATGGCCACCTATATTCTATATTCCCAAATGTCTTCTATAGCAAAGCGGCAATAGAAATAAAGATACATTTGTTAATTACAATATAGCTGTCTTTGGAAAAAACCACAGTCTATCTCTAAGCTAAAGATAGTTATGGTTTAAAGACACAAATTGATTGATATGCACGAAACTAGAAGCACACTCATCTGATTGATAGCAACAATATGCACAGAAAGAGGAATAGAGGTTATTATAACAGTGCACGTTATACTAGTAACTTAGGTTATAATTGGTAAACATTGAGTATGTTACTGGGGATTATTATAATAGCTCAGGTAATATGAGTAACATCGGTTATAATGGTAACACAGTGCTTATGTTACTGGTGAATATTGTAATAACACAGGTAATATGAGTAACATTGGTTATAATGGTAACACAGTGCTTATGTTACTGGTGAATATTATAATAGCACAGGTAATATGAGTAACATTGGTTATAATAGTAACACAGTGATTATGTTACTGGTTATAATGTTAACACAGTGCTTATGTAACTGGTTATAATGGTAACACAGTGCTTATGTTACTGGTTATAATGGTAACACAGTGCTGATGTTATTGGTGAATATTATAATAGCACAGGTTATATGAGTTACTGGTTACAATGGTAACACAGTGCTTATGTTACTGGTTATAATGGTAACACAGTGCTGATGTTATTGGTGAATATTATAATAGCACAGGTTATATGAGTTACTGGTTACAATGGTAACACAGTGCTTATGTTACTGGTTATAATGGTAATGCAGTGGTACAATATGTTGTCACACTGGTTTTTATGTTGGCATCATGTATTTGATAGAGTGCAATCGGGTTATATCGGGAACACTACATTATAATGGTAACCATGTGGCTATAATGTTGGCAGATGGGTTGTTACAGTGACTGATCTTTCCTAATGGTAACACGTTGTGTATAGTGTTTATTTATTTATTTATAAAATATTTTACCAGGAAGTAATACATTGAGAGTTACCGCTCGTTTTCAATTATGTCCTGGACATAGTTAATATAACAAATAATACATGGTTACAAATACCGTTACATAAATGAACAGGGTATACAATATATACAATACACTGCATGCACAGTTAGAGAAGATGTATATTATAGGCTTATGTAACAGTTACAGACCAGATTAAAATGTGAGACAGCCTTAGTTTTGAAAGAACTTAAACTGGTGGTGGATGTGAGAGTCTCTGGTAGGTTGTTCCAGTTTTGGGGTGCACGGTAAGAGAAGGAGGAGCGGCCGGATACTTTGTTGAGCCTTGGGACCATGAACAGTCTTTTGGAGTCTGATCTCAGGTGATAAGTGCTGCATGTGATAGGGGCGAGGAGCTTGTTCTGATAGGTGGGTAGCTTGCCCAGAAAGTATTTGAAGGCGAGACAGGAAAGGTGAACTTTGCGCCTAGACTTGAAAGATGACCAATCTAGTTCTTTGAGCATTTCGCAGTGATGTGTGTTGTAGTTGCATTGGAGAATGAAACGACAAATTGAATTGTAGAGGGTGTCAAGTTTGCTAAGGTGGGTTTGGGGTGCCGAGCCATATAATATGTCTCCATAGTCGATAATTGGCATTAGCATCTGCTGTGCAATACGCTTTCTGACCAGCAGGCTTAGGGAGGATTTGTTCCTGTAAAGTACACCTAGTTTGGCATAGGTTTTGGATGTCAGGGCATCAATGTGCATCCCGAATGTTAAGTGGGAGTCAAACCATATGCCCAGGTATTTAAAACTAGTGACAGGTGTTAGGGTGGGGTTAGCGTTGGTTCTGATCTGGAGCTCAGTCACTGGAAGCTTTAAAAATGTAGTCTTGGTTCCAAATACCATTGTTACAGTCTTGTCAGTGTTTAAAAACAGTTTGTTTTGGGAAATCCAGTTTTCGAGTCTCAAAAAGTCAGTTTGAAGTACGTGTTCAGGGGTCGGAGAGGCTATGGCTGTGTGCATATAAGATTGTGTCATCTGCATACATGTGTATTGAGGCTTCCTTACAAGCTGTGGGAAGATCATTGATGAACACTGAGAAGAGTATGGGGCCCCAGAACAGAGCCTTGCGGGACGCCGCAGTTGATATCCAGTGGGTTGGAGTTAGAGCCTGAGATGGACATGTTGGGATCTACCTGATAGGTAGGACTGAAACCAGTTTAAAGCATGACTCCCTATTCCAGAGCTCTGGAGTTTGTTAAGCAGGATAGCATGATCAACAGTATCAAAAGCCTTTGCAAAATCTAGGAATATTGCACCAGTGAGTTGACCACATTCCATTCCACACTGGATTTCATTGCAAACTTTTAGCAGGGTAGTTACGGTGGAGTGTTTGGGGCGAAAACCAGATTGGAATTGGCTAGGGAAATTTGTCTTGGTATAGTAATCGCTTAGATGGGAGTGGACACATTTTTCCATGACTTTGGATAGGATTGGAAGAAGGGAGATTGGCCTGTAGTTTGAGACAGTGTTTTTGTCCCCACTTTTGAAGATTGGGACACCTCTAGCAGTTTTCCAGGTCTTAGGGATATGGCCTGCAGACAGGATAGAGTTGACTATGGAAGCAATTGGTTTGGCAATTGCTGGGGCACCAAGTCTTAGGAACCTAGATTGTAGTAAGTCAGGTCCACATTGGCTGCTTAGTTTTAATTTGAGGAGCGCTTGTGTAATCTCCTCTTCGGATACTGGGCCAAATTGAAAATTGTAGGCAGTGTTGGGAGGGGGTGGGGCTATATGGATACTCCCAGGATGAGATTCAGGTTTGTGGTTTGGGTTGCGTTTCGCTAATAAGTTAATAGCACACCCCACAAAATACTCATTGAATGCATTTGCAATGTCGGTGGGGTTTGTCAGACTAATATCCCCCTTAATGATATTACTTGGCTGTTGATGGTTAGAAGGCTGGAATATGTTGTTGATAACCTTCCAGAAGTTAGCTGGGTTTGATGTATTCTGGAGGAGATTGTCAGAGTAATATTGTGCTTTTGCGTGCCTTTTTTGCCTTGTGCACATGTTCCGCAGGCATCTGTAGTGATTGAGATCCTTGGTAGTGCCAGTTACTTTGTGGATTTTCGACAATGCATCCCTGAACTGGTAGAGTGCTATAAGGTCAGGTGTAACCCATGGAATGTGGGCCCCCCGTACCATTATTCTGCGTAGTGGAGCATGGGTATCATAGAGTTTTAAGAAGTCGGATTGGAAATAGTCAGGCGCAGAATCAGGGTTGGGAATTAAATCGATTCTGTGCCAAGGGCAGTTGGTAAGGTCAGCCAGAAACTGTTGTGGGTTAAAGTTTCTAAATGTTCTAGTGAGGAGAACTTTAGGGCTTGATTGGGGCGGTTTAATTTTCCTTACACAGTACACTATTGCATGGTCACTGAAAATGTCAGGAAGGATGCCAGAGGATTGGATTCTGCTGGGATTTGAGGAGAGAATCCAGTCAAGCAAGGAATAGTTGTGCGATTTTAGGTTTGTCCGTGTGGGTTGGGAAATGAGTTGCGTTAGATTAAGTGACTTGAGTTGTATCTGGATTTTGTTTTTTTTAGGGTCAAGCCAATTGAAGTTAAAATCCCTACGAACTAGCAGCTCACTCTTCTCATTCAGAGAGGAAATTGAGCCAATAAACTGGGTGATATCAGTCGGACTGTAGAGGGGCTTTAGGGGGGCTGTAGAGGGGCGGTAGAGGGGCGGTAGATGCCAGCTAGCAAGATGGGCTTAGAAAATGGGAGGAATATTCTGCCAACTAGGATTTCAAAAGAGGGTGGGCTTTGGGGGCAATTTAACTGTGTAAATTGTAAGGTGTCTGCAATATAAAATAACACCCCTCCTCCTCTCTTTGACCTATCTCTCCTAGAAATGGAGTATCCCTGAATGACAATATTTGCATCAGTAGTTTAAGGGGTTAGCCATGTTTCTGTAAGAACGATGGCTTTTGGTTTATGCATAAGGCATATGCCCTTAGTTCATCCAGTTTGGGCAGCAGACTCTGGATATTTACATGGGTGAGAGATAGCCCTTTTTGGAATTTGAAGGGGGTATTCTCAGGGGTATGGGACAGAGTTGAAATGGGAGGCCCTGGGTTAGATTCAATATCACCTAAAGAGAGTAATAGTATGAGTAGAAATTTTAGTAGTTGTTTGCAAGTTTTTACTTTATGATGTTTGCCATTTGAGTGTGCAGTGATTGGTGTGCTGGTTTTCAGGGTCCTCCACCAGCATTCAGTAGATAGTGCAAGGCTTTTGAGTAATCCGCGGTGTATGGTGATGTTGGGCGTGGGCCAGGAGGGGGTAGTGGATAGAGAGAATAACATTTCAATGAGGCCACGAGAAAGAACAAAGTGGAGATGAAAAGCAGGTTCATTATGCCAGAGGTAGGTAATGCTGCATGGAGCTGTTGTGAGCCAAGTGTGTGTGTAGACTAAACAGCAGGGATCATAGTGTTGTCAGAATAGCTCACCGTTTTTTGCCATGTGTAGAAGAGTTTGCAGTAGATCCAGTCCCCAGTCACCTCTAGTCAAACTATAGTCTATCTATATTTCTCACTTAAAAGCTCACTTTAAATTCTTCACTATCTATTGCCAATGCAGTGCCTGCAAAGAATATCTACCGGAAATGGTAAAGAGGGACCAAACCGGATTTATACTAAAAAGAGAAGCCAAAGACAACACTAGGCGAATTATAAATATATTGAATCAGGTTAATAAAAAACAGACTCCAACCACGATACTGTATACTGTATAGACGTAGAAAAGGCATTTGATAGAGTGCAATGGAATTTTATGTTTAAGATGCTGGAGCGTACAGGAACAGGTGATATTTTTAGGCAGCATCTAAAGGATATAGTAACCCATCGGTCAAGGTAAATGGAAAGGTCTCAAACTCATTTAATATTCTTAATGGTATGAGACAGGGGTGCCCGTTGCCCAGCCACCCGCAACCGCCACCACGCCCGTGTTTCAGAAAAAAAAAAGTGTCTGAAAAAAAAAAGAAAAAGCCGTGTCAAAAAAAATAAACAGTTGGGTTTACAGTTGGGTTCTTTTTCTCTCAGTTATATACTCATTATTTCTCAACAGCACCGCTCACTATTACCATTATTGTGGCAGTAGCAGGGGCTCCCCTATTGTCTGCCATATTCTAAGTCCCACTTTTTGCACCCAAGTTCTCAAAATCGAATGTGGCGTTCGTGGCTGGGATTTGATACCAATTTTATTTCCAGAAATTTGGTACTAAGTTAAGTGGCTTCCCGGGCAGGGATAATTCTTTGTGGGGGTCCCATTCAGCAGAACAGAACCCCCTCAGGCAGCCAAAGCTTTAACTGTCCTCAGAGCCGCTGTGTTTTGCTTTTCTATCCGTGGCTCCAGGGACAGTAATTCTGTAGGGCTTTAAACTGTGTACACACTGGGCAGTAGGAGATAAGGAGACTAGCCATTTATTAATATTTTCATACATTTTATTGGACTTTCACTTATCCAGAACATATTGAAGCCAAAGTGCTAAGATTTTATTTAACATTTTTGTACGTTAAAATTTCAGTACTAAAAAGTTATTCAAACCTTCAAAAGATGTGAGTCCTGTGTATGTATGAAGACTTCATACATTAAATATGACACATAACATGGTGTGTGTTTCCCTCAGTAAATTAGGTATGAAATACTAGTATATAGTAACACAGCAGAAGTGGAAGTGGTGAAGAGGCGGTCACAGCGAAAAGTCAAGTTCAGGAACAGTTGTGGTTAAAACAGCTTTATTGGTACATGCTGTACATCTCAGAAGGGGGCACTCTGACGCGTTTCGTCCTTCGTCGGGACTTTTTCAAAGAGTATAGTAACACAGCAACTCTGTAGCTCATTGGCAGATTGAAGTTTTCTATGTATCCCTTCCTGCAACATTGTAAATATCACACAGAAAAAAATATCTATTTTTTATCCTACTCTATTTGGACATTTATGTTGCAATGGGAACATTGGCGATGCGTAGGTGCAACTGTTCCTCTTTCTGACTAGGAACAAATTATTTCACTCTGACACGTGTGAGTATTTTTTCACATTAATGCACAGTGTGATGGGGAGGAAAGGGTTAATACCTGATTTGTCATGCATTACTGTTGTTGCCCTGTCCCCGCCATTTTTATTCCCCATGTGCAGACCATTCCCTGTCTGCGAGGGTAAAAGACAAGGTGCATTGCTTGCCATACCCTCTAACCCAGGGAAGCGCAAACTTTTTGTGCTGCGCCCCCCTGTCACTCTGCCCCCGGCTCTCGCGCTCCTTCATTCGCGTCAGATGACGCTGCGTGGGCATGTGACGTCAGATCACATGGTGCTGTGGCGTCTATTGATGCCGCGTTGCCATGGCGACGCAACACAGACGAATGAATCCCGGTAAGTAAACAGTTGCAGGAGCCTCACACGATCCCCCGGCATTTAATTTAAATGCCTGGGGAAGAGCGTGGGGCCTCTGAAACTGCCCGCGCCCCCCCAGCTCAATCTCCCGCCCCCCCTGGGGGTCGCACCCCCCACTTTGCGCACCGCTGCTCTAACCAACACATGATAGAAGATCTTAAATGTAAGGCAAGAGGTATTTTTTTGTAAGTCTAAGCAGGAATTACTTGGACATCCAGCTGTGATATGGGTGAATGAGCTTCGGTTATTTTTATGATGGAGCCTCAAAAGGCTCCCACAGATTTAGAGTTCCCCTGTCTAAAAGAGTGTCAATTATGACAAGACCCATAGGCCCATAATGTATACAATACTGGCCTACTGATGCACAGCAGATGTCAGGCTAGTGACACCTCTAAGTCAGAGATCAGATTTAGTGGCCCCAAGAAATGGGTGTAGCCCAGGTATGCTAAGTTGCATGGGCGTCAACCTGACCTATGCGCCCTGCCCACCGGACAGCCCTTTTGACCGGTCCTATGAACTGTGGGTCACTTGGCTATTCGTGGGGTTTTTTGTTCCCACGAGGGGATTGGATCCACATGTTAAAGATAGCTTTGGCCAGTCTATAACTGTGGCCTCCCAGGTATTTCCCAGGATGATTCCTGAATTTGAATCCATGATGTAAAGATGCAAGACTTTGTTCCAGTACAGCAGCAACCAGTCCAGGAGTGAAGGGGCTAACAACCACATAACCACAGGAATTTTAAAACCAAGGCTGCATTTCTTGCACTGGCAAGCAAAGGACCATTTCTTTCATTCCAAGGACAATTTATTTCGTTTCCTGATCCCAGTGAGTGTGGTTTTAAGTGTATTCTGCAGATGTCGTGTGTTTGTCTATTAAGGAAATAAATCACAATTTATTTTGCAACTTGTTCTGTTCAATCAAGTACCCAGAAATATAAATGTGTTGATAAAAGTTGATGTCATCGTGATACACAGTCTGTCTGCTACTCAGTATATAATATTGGCATCAGTTTACCAAATACACAAAGGGGGATTTACTGGCTGGATCAATAACTTTCCAACTGTGGAAACTAGATAATATGGTACAGAGGAAATTCTTGCTAAATTTTTAGTTATTTTTGACTATTAGTATTATTTATAGGTTGTCTAATTATTCCTTACATTTTTGTTTATATGTAAATACAACAAAGATTATGTTTTAAAGGCTAAAGAATGTGCAGCAGAAGAGGAGCCATTTTTCTTTCTGAGTTTCTGCCGGTGATTTTAGTTGAGTAATGTTTTGTTTGATTCAATGCACTCCTAATTTTTCAAAAAACAATTCCACATGCATAGCAGCGCATGGACTCAAGAGATTGAGAAAATACAACATATACTGTAGTGCCGATGATTATTCTAAAACAAACCTGGGGAAATCTCCAATAAGACCCAGGTACATGCTGGATACATGCTGGGCATATGCTGGGTACATGCTGCAACATTTCACACATTTCTGCAGACAGACTAATGGCCCATCAGATTAACAGCGGGGGGCCCTGAAAGTCCCATTCAAACTGTGTTAATCTGATGGGCCATTAGCTGCAGCTGAAATTTCACTGAAATGTACCCAGCATGTACCCAGCATGTAAACTGGCTAGTTTAAAGCAAGTTTAAGGCAAGTTTTAGACTACTCGTTGGCTCGTCTGTAACATTCACTCTCCAAAGGGGACTTGATCATTTGACCTGGAACGTAAGGGAATACTGACAGGAATAAATAGGGCTTTATTTGTATTAGTATTCTTCTGGGTTGGGGGATTAAGATCAACACATACAGTATAGATATTGAATAATACATTAAAGTCACATTGGTTTTGTATGGTACTGTATGTTTTATTTCAATTCCATGACATAGTGTCACGCCTGTATGCCCGCAGACCTGGCAAGACCCCAGTACTGAGGTGGGAACGGTACGATACCACAAACCCACAGCAGTGGGAGCAAGCCCAGAGTGTGGTATAGCGTTGCTGGGCCTGTTGGAAGAGTGTTAGTGTATACTTGCAACGCTTTGGGATGTCCGAAAGAATAGTCGTGTCCGTGTGCCAATGTTCAGGAGTCCAGAGGGTAGAATAGTCAGAGTATAAACCAGGTCCTAGGAAGCCAGAGGTAAGCGTAGTGGTATGCGTAGCAATGTTCAGAGGGGTACCAGAGAGCAGAGTAGTCCAGGACAACAAGGGGTCAAAGCCAGGGAAATCCAAGATAACACAGGAGCAGATAAACAAAGGAACACAGAGAGAGCTCAGAATAGGTCAGGTACACAGGGAAACAGGAACTATGCAGAGCGGGGAAGAAGTGGACAGACAGGGGTTATAAAGGAGGGCATACCAATGGGAGAGAGGGGAGGAGTAGAGAGAGAAGTGTGAGACGACAGGGATAGGACAGGGAGAGAAGAGGGACAAGGAGGGGAAGGAATCTCCTGAGTCGTCACACATATGACCCATGTTTACTAAGTTGTGCTATTCTATAAGACACCTTATGACTCTGGAAGATTCCTTATTGCCGTTTCAAGTGAATGAGCCAGAAGGCGCCTTTCAGCATTAGAACATGACCTACTGCAGGGTGCTGCTTTGTAATATGCCCTTGTATATTGTATTTGCTGATACTTCTGCATTTCATTTCTAATTGAGATTCATGTACATGTAGCAGATCTTAATTATGGTTATTATCCTGTAGTGTAGTTTTTATGTATTGTTTTTATTTTCTATATCAAATTATTCTTGTTCTGTTTTTTCTTTTTTTTTTTGTTAATTTTGCAGACAGTGAAATTTGCCTAAAATGCCCAGACAATGAATGGCCCAATGAGAAGAAGGATTGGTGTATTCCCAGACTGATTGAATTTCTATCTTACAAACAGGATATCATTGCCATAGTCTTTTCATCTGTCTCAGTTCTCCTGTGTCTTATAACTGCCCTGATATTGGGAGTTTTTATTAAATTCCAGGACACTCCCATTGTCAAAGCTAATAGTCAGAGTCCCAGCTTCAATCTCCTCGTCTCCATCATGCTGAGCTTCCTCTGTGTGTTCTTGTTCCTTGGTCGTCCTGTGGATATAACCTGCATGCTGAGACAAACCTCTTTTGGAATTATCTTCTCCATAGCTGTCTCTTCTGTGCTGGCCAAGACCATCATGATTTGCATTGCTTTTAAAGCAACCAAACCTGGAAATGTATGGAGAAAATGGATGGGAGTAAAACTGTCCAGTTCAGTTGTCTTTTTGTGCTCATCCATTCAAGTCACAATTTGCATTAGTTGGTTGTCAATTTCTCCCCCATTTCAGGAGCTCAACATGCACTCTGATCCTGGAAAGATCATCATTCAATGTAATGAAGGCTCAGATATTGCCTTTTACTTAGTTCTGGGTTTTATGGGGATTCTGGCAGGCATGAGCTTTATTATAGCTTTCTTTGCTAGGAATTTACCTGACAGTTTTAATGAGGCCAAGTACATCACCTTCAGCATGCTGGTATTTTGCAGTGTTTGGGTTGCAATGATCCCAGCTTATCTGAGCACCAAAGGTAAAAATATTGTGTCTGTAGAGATTTTTGCCATATTGACTTCAAGCGCTGGACTTTTAGGCTGTATATTTCTTCCTAAATGCTACATCATTTTGTTTAGACCTGAAATGAACACAAAAACACATTTGCTTGGGAAGAGAAATGGATAATCTGCAATAAAGACCTACTGTACAAACTAGAAAACATTTGCTATTGCTATATTGCGTCAACTTTCTAAAAAAAAAAAAGGAAAAAGTTCTAAAAACTTTGCAAGAATTTTTTAACCTAACAAGTTTGATCCTAATTGACAAAGCCAAAGTGCCTTTTTTTAAATTCCTTATAAAACTTCCTAAATGTTAATTAAACTTTGAATCTCACCAGAGAAAATATATCCTGAGAAATGTTATGGATATGAAAGAGAGAAGGAAGAGAGCATATTTGAGGTGTGTCCACAGGTGTTTCTTCACATGTTGAATAAAGGAATGTTTTGATGGGTACAGTATAAAATTCAATGGGTTCTCTCTCTCTCTCTCTCTCTCTCTCTCTCTCTCGTGTTTCTCTGTCTCTCTCTCGTGTTTCTCTGTCTCTCTCTCGTGTTTCTCTCTCTCACTTGTGTTTCTCTCGTTCTCGTCTCTCTCTCTCTCTCTCGTGCTATTGAGTGTATTGAGCTAAGGAGTGCTATTGAGCGTGGCATACAGAGGCGACACGATTTATTCGAGCAGGGCTAGTTCCGCAAGCCAGGGGATGCCCCGACTTGCTAGCCCCACTCCCTCAGCGTGCCGCGCGTCACCGATGCGTGGTCACGCTTCATCGGGTGCCTGCGCCCTCTGCGCGCATGCCCAGGGCTCCCCGAGGGAGCCCTGGTGTGCCGTGATCTATGGGACGGCGGTGGGAGGTTCCGGGGGGCCCGGCGGACCCGGAGAGGCGAGGGAGAAGCCCCGATCGGAGGGCCGCTCCTCCGAGGCTTCGGCGCGCGTTCGGGACACCCCGGCGCGCGCCCGGTTACTGTCGCGGCCGAGACCGGGCAAATGCTCGAATAAACTCGGCCGCAACAGTATGTATACAACAGATGACAGAGAAGCCCAATGCTACATCTAACATGACTAAAATACACAGTAAAATACTTATATATTCTATTGAAAAAGGGTCATTTAGCTTAACCCTTTGGCCAAAGTGTTGTTAAGCTTGCCAGCCACGACAAGGCAGACACCTGTTCACAAGTCCTATCACTACCAGATAAAATACTTGCGACTTGGGGCACACTCCAACCCTACTCCGATTTCATCAGCTGTCCGCCCTGCCCGTTCATTGCGCTCACACGTGTGATTTTCTCTGTCTGCTCCTCTCACTGGCAGACTATCCTGGACCTCTGACGTCAGTGTGCTGAATTCCATATGGGTTAGTATAGTGGCCTCCACTGTTCAAAAAGGCCAACGTGTTTCATCAGTATGTCAGTTTCTTCTGGGGTTGTGTTAGGATTCTATTCACGTTGAGTATATATACCATACATCATCATAGAGTTTATTATCTCAGCTTCCTACCATTATAGTTAGTTGGCTCTTAAAGTGCTGCCTGTCACCATAGCCATTACTAGCTGCGTCATTAACCTAGTACAAATAAATACTTTTATACATATGGTAATACAATTATTAACACTGTATGCCTCAGCTACAGGGATACCAATTCATTCCTTTGCTACATTCACCTTTCTGGGCTAAACTGAAGCATGGTACCCTAGGTGTGAGTCGCGCTTGCATTTTCAAGGGGAAGTATTGCTGGGGCAATGTGCCTATATGTATCCGAGAATCAGGCATGATTCCCGGGTAGGTAAGAAAAATTAGGGTGCTCAAACCCCAGGCAACTTCATCCAGTATATAATACAATGTAGCACTATCCCTGGAGACACCAGGAGTGGGTTGGTAAACAATAGACCTGTGAGTGACTAAAATACATTTGTAGCAGTACTCAACTATAACAGTCTGAATCATGAAGCCCACTCACGTCATCTCCAGGAGTGATTGCTGGCGTGCCAGCCACAGTGAAGTCCAGAGGCAGCAAGAAGAAAAAACGAATGGCACACAGCCAGGGAGCCAGGTGGTTACGAAAAAAGTACCTTTATTCAGTGCACGGTTGGAGACATATTCACCCCTTGGGGGACAAAAACAGGCACCTCCTACGTGTTTCGGACCGGTAGGTCCTTTATCAAGGAGTCTGGGATAAGCAGGGATGCGGTACCTTAAATACCTGTGCTGTTGTTAGGGTAATTGGACACATCTGCGCAATGTCGCGCGAAATGCCTATTGCGCATGCGCATGACATCTTACGGGGCGCCGGTACACCACCCCTAAGGATTATGGGTACGGACCGCCCCCTGTTCCAGTCCGCGCATGCCCACGTAAGGCATGAAGACAGAAGTTCCAATACTGATCTCTGCTTCCAATTCCGCCCATAGTGACGTCACTGCGGGTCTCGGATAGGCTAAGGCGCACCGCTACACCACCAATGATTATGATGAGTAGATGATGCAGCCCCCAATCGGAGACACCACAGCAGCCATACACAAATGGACGTAATGGTACGCAAAGTGCTTAATAAAGCAAGAATGCTAAATATAACATGCACTGCGAGCGAACTAATAATAAGGGCGAATTCATAAACACTCCCAGTGAAAAAATAGAACCTCCTCGCTGCAAATCCCACAAATACAAAGACATTCAGCATATAAAAAACGGACTTCATATTCGGTCCACATCAATATCAAACGTCATAGTCAAAACACAACATACAACGTCTCTCGTAAAAAATACATACAGAAAATTAAAAACAAAGTTACACGATCTTAAGACCTTCTTATAGTCAGTCTTTTTCAATTGCCTCCAAGTTGAGGAAGAATCAATGAATCATCTATCTCAGTCTATTGCATAAAGTGTATTCGCTGATATCCATACATTTCAAAGCTAAATTAAAAATTCCAATAATTAATAATCAATTTAAACAGTAATAGATATCAACCATATTTGTTACTTTAGCTTAAGGCAACTGGAGTGGTCTAGAGTGACAGATGCCGCATATACTCTAAATCATGGATGCTCAATAGTATACCAAGTCCTGATACAACATGAACAACAAACTACTCACGCACAATTATTTTTTATTTGACCACAAATTTTATTTACAACAACAGGGTACAGCAATGGGCACGAGCTTTGCACCGGTGTATGCGAATTTATTTATGGGGTGGTGGGAGTCACTATTCATTTTCACCAGCACAAATCCTTTTCGGAAATATATCACGTTTTATAGAAGGTTTATTGATGACCTGATTATGATTTGGGAAGGGGATTTAGACACATTGCACAATTTTTTTCAGTATATTAATTGTAACCATTTAAATTTAGCTTTCACTCACAATATTAACACACACCACATTGACTATCTGGACGTCCGACTGTTCATTGATATTGAAGGCTAAATTCAAACAGAGACATTTAGAAAACCAAATTCAAGGAATATGCTGTTAAGAGCAGACAGCTGTCACCCACCTGCTGTCATCAAAGGTATCCCCAAGGGCCAATTTCTCAGACTGTGGAGGAACTGCTCCATGGAAGAGGGCTTTTCCCGTCAGTCTGAGGAGTTGTGCCACCGCTTCCAGCAAAGAGGGTATAACATGAGGAATTTAATCAATACCCGCCAAGAAGTGGCATCAACGAATAGGGAGGATCTCCTTAAGCAAAGGCAGGGTGGTCCACCTAAGGAAGCAGTTTTGTCTACTAAGAAAAAGAGTTATGACATTACAAATGAGGAGGTTCCCCTTATGATCACGCAATATAACAAATGTAGCCAGGGAGTCCAGAACATAATCCGCAAACACTGGAACATCCTTCTAATGGATGTGAGTTTAAAAGACTGTGTCAAAAAGGGCCCCCGTTTTGTTTACCGTAAAGCGAAAACAATCGCCACTTATGTGTCACCTAGCTATGTCGCTTCCTCACCTCCCTCTATTAGAAAATTTGTAACAAAGGGTTTGTATAGATGTGGAGGTTGTAAAATTTGTCAATTTATGATTCCATCTCGACATTTTGGGGGCTTTATATCCAATCAGGAATTTCCGATTAAATCTTTTATAAACTGTGACACACAATATGCCATTTACCTCCTAACTTGCGGGTGTGGAATTAATTATGTAGGGAGGACAACAAGATCTCTTAAGAATAGGATACTTGAACATGTCAGACTAATTAAAAAAGGAGATGTATCCCACCCGGTCTCTAAACATTTTTCAAACTGCCCCAAAGGTGGTATCAAGGGGTTAAAAGTACAAGGAATCGAAAAGGTCTTTCTGAGAGAAAGAGGGGGGGATTTACTCAACCTTTTGGACCGCAGGGAGGCTTACTGGATCTTTATGCTCCAGACCAGAACCCCCTGCGGTCTCAATATGGAATGGAATTTGGGCCATTTCTTAAAATCCTAAACATACAAATCGTGCCAGAGTATTATGAAACTGTTATCTGAGTTGGATTGTAGTATCAATCTTGTTGTTCATGTTGTATCAGGACTTGGTATACTATTGAGCATCCATGATTTAGAGTATATGCGGCATCTGTCACTCTGAACCACTCCAGTTGCCTTAAGCTAAAGTAACAAATATGGTTGATATCTATTACTGTTTAAATTGATTATTAATTATTGGAATTTTTAATTTAGCTTTGAAATGTATGGATATCAGCGAATACACTTTATGCAATAGACTGAGATAGTTGATTCATTGATTCTTCCTCCCCTTGGAGGCAATTGAAAAAGACTGACTATAAGAAGGTCTTAAGATCGTGTAACTTTGTTTTTAATTTTCTGTATGTATTTTTTACGGGAGACGTTGTATGTTGTGTTTTGACTATGACGTTTGATATTGATGTGGACCGAATATGAAGTCCGTTTTTTATATGCTGAATGTCTTTGTATTTGTGGGATTTGCAGCGAGGAGGTTCTATTTTTTCACTGGGAGTGATTATGAATTTGCCCTTATTATTAGTTCTCTCGCAGTGCATGTTATATTTAGCATTCTTGCTTTATTAAGCACTTTGCGTACCATTACGTCCATTTGTGTATGCCTGCTGGGGTGTCTCCGATTGGGGGCCGCATCATCTACTCATCATAATCATTGGTGGTGTAGCGGTGCGCCTTAGCCTATCCGCGACCCGCAGTGACATCACTATGGGTGGAATTGGAAGCAGAGATCAGTACTGGAACTTCTGTCTTCATGCCTTATGTGGGCATGCGCGGACTGGAACAGGGGGCGGTCCGTACCCATAATCCTTAGGGGTGGTGTACCGGTGCCTCGTGTGACGTCATGCACATGCGCAATAGGCATTTCGCGCGACATTGCGCAGATGTGTCCAATTACCCTAACAACAGCACAGGTATATAAGGTACCTCATCCCTGCATATCCCAGACTCCTTGATAAAGGACCTACCGGTCCGAAACGCATAGGAGGTGCCTGTTTTTGTCCCCCAAGGGGTGAATATGTCTCCAACCGTGCACTGAATAAAGGTACTTTTTTTGTAACCACCTGGCTCCCTGGCTGTTCGCCATTCGTTTTTTTTTTTGGTTTTTTTTCTTCATGATTCCCTGGTAGACAAACACCTCTCAATGAAGAGAGAAAATCAGTGGGCACTGCTGTGCAAAAATATATAAGACTGTACTATTGTAGAAACAATTTCCTTTATCTAACCATTGACAAAAATTGATAAAAGAGGGGATGAGCCCACTGGGAACTCCACTCATCCCCTCTTTTATCCATTTTTGTCTATGGTTAAATAAAGGAAAAAATGTCTACAACAGCACAGTCCAGCCTTATATATTTTTGCACAGCAGTGCCCGCTGATTTTCTCTCTTCATTGAGAGGTGTTCGTCTGCTCGTTTATACAGCCAGGAGCACGCCTACCCGGACAGAGCTACAAGATGCAGTAAATGATTTTCAAATACTCCTACCAGAGCCACCCCAGGTCAATTGGCCATATACGAGACTTTATATACAGGGGTCCGGTCCTGGTTGAGAGACCTCCCCCGTCATCCCTTCTTTATCGCTAGGCTATTTCCCACACTAGTGGTCCAAGTGTGTTGACTTGGCTTTGTTCATTCATTTACACCACTGCTGTGAATCCCATGTATCCGGATGTATTTGCAAAATTAATGTACTACATACCTTTGGATTACAGAACCTGCGGCACTCGTCACCTTTGGGGGATCATCCACCCCAATCTCTTCTCCATGATTCCCGGGTACATTTATAGGGGAACCAATAACTCTGGACCCCAACCTCCTAGGAACATTCTGTCAAAAATTCCTCCGCAAAACCCCCCTTGAAACTCATACCCTTGCAATCCCTGCTTCATTGCATGCCCGGAAAGGGAAAAACACCAAAAAATACTTTTATTACAGGTAATAAATTGGAAGGATATAATCTTACTGGGCCTAAGAGCTAACTCTCTTGGACCCTTATACACAGATCAGGGGTAAACAAAGTAGGCTTAACCTTTATTTGAGAGCCTGCTTACCCCCTACCGTCACAACTGTTAATTATATTTATTTGAAGTATTCACATATTATTTAACATTATTTAACTAGCGCTTTTCATACACTAAATTTTCACTTCACAGTCTATCATTTTAGTGTTAGCAGCTTGGCTGATTAATGTTTATAATGAACACTATATTTCATGCACCTAATAATAGAAGATCTAGATAAGATTTGTTGCACATTAGAAACAGAAACATCTACAATCACACATGATGTAGTAGATATTCAAATAAGGAAGATATTGAAATTACATTTAATAGATTAGAAAAAATATTAATACAGCTGCAGCGGCCATTAGTCAAAGACTTCATGCGGTGTATACATTGGAATACCCATGTCATGGCGCGTGATTTTTTCCAACCGTACCGCCTTAGACGCGTGTTGACTCGGGTTTCTATCAGGTTCAGAAAATTGCATTTTAGCATTGTCTGCAATACCGTCGAGAAACTCAAGTGGGCGATCACGAGTTGTTTTCTTAAAAATCTAACAGCAATTCAACCTGTCTTTTATTGCCGTACAGTTCTGCAAGTGTGTGTAATTGTAATTTGAAGATTAACGTTACGAGTTCATATTGTATAGTGTACATGGTCCTTTCTGAGGCTCCTTAGCCATACACAGATTAAAAATATGAGGACACATATACAGGATAATAAAGGGAAAAGAAGTAATACAAAAATACATTGCTTCTTCTTCCGAATGTAAAACATTTTTTCCGCTCATGCGTGTACAGTATGTCTAATTGGAACCTTGTTGAAACGCATATGCATGTCATCACATTTCTATATGTATTATATATTATTTATTAATCAATACTTTTGCTAGGCTTGCTCTTCTTTTCATACTGTTTTTATGCGCATGCATGTACTGTACATATGTCTTATTGGAACCTTCTTGAAACGCATATGTGTGTCATCACAATTAGTCGCATGCATTTATGTCTCATTGGAAAACCTTGTTGAAATGCATATGTATGTCGTCACATTTAGGCAAATGCGTGTATGTCTCATTGGAACCTTGTTCAAACGCATATGCGTGTCATCACATTTAGGCGCATGTGTATACAGTAGGTGAATTTTCAAATTGGGGAAAAAAATAAAAAAAATAAACATTCAACGGTTTTTTTCTCGACATGGCCTTATTGAAGAACTGATTTTAACAAACAATTATGTAAAATGTTATATGTTTTTGATGCTTTATCTGTATACTGTACTGTATAAGGTGGTATACTGTAACTTTTATTTGAGGGGTGAGGGTGCGGCGGGTCACAAAATGTTGATGAACTGTTCAAAATATTTCACTGACCTAATAATCCTGCACACACTGCTACTGTAGCATGACTGCTAGAATGACTCCTCCACACACATTCAAAGGGAATTTCAAGTTAAATCTTCTTCGTAATGGCTGTATTGCATTCTGTAGTTCTTTTGTCATTTTTATTTGAGGGGTGGGGGTGGCGGGGAGGTCACAACATTTTGATGAATTGTTCAAAAGATTTCTTTGAGCTAATAATCCAGCATTCACACCCGGCCTTGCAAAGCAACTTGAAAATGTGAGTAGTAGCACACCCACCCCCCCCCCCCACACACACACAAACACACACAAAGCCTAAAGCCAAAGGTATTTTAAACTTCTTATTGACACCTCCCACCAAGAGTCATTCATGAAAATCATTGACGCTTTGTTTACAGTAACTGTGTCACAAAGACTTCTTGAGGCCATTCTCACACACGCATGTGCACGTGTGATAAGCCCTTCTTGGAGAGGATTTGGCGAGAGAATGACTGCTCCATACATATTCAAAGTGAATTTCAAGTAAAAAAGGAGACATCCCTTTTTGAAGGACTGATTTAAATGAACCATTATGTGAACCATCCTATTTACTGTAATTGTACTTTAATGTATACTGTACTGTATAGTATATTACAACAACAATATACAGTATATTACAGTACAATATTACTGTAATTTTTCTTTTGGAGGTATTTTATTATCTTTGGAGATATTTTAGTGAGGGCTGTTTCCATGGAGTGAGCAGGGCAGAAGAGAATGTGTATTGAGAAAATGGAGCAAGCGAGAGAATACAAGACGTTCAAAGAGTTTAGAGTCAAAAGGCAGGAAGGAGACAGGTCGATAGTTAGAAAGACATGGAGGGACAAGCTTACTGTTTTTGAGTAATGGTATAACTGTTGAATGTTTGAAGGAGGATGGAAAGGTATCAGAGTAGAGGGAGGAGTTATAAACTGTGTCTTAAGGTGGGACTTAAAGTTGGATAGAGAGGGTGCTAGTCACGTATTACGGGGAAGGGCATTCCAGAGGAGCGGGGCCGTCAGTGAGAAAGGTTTCAGGCGGGAGAAGGCTTTAGATACAAAGGGGGAAGAAAGAAGACATCCTTGAGAAGAACGCAAGAGTTGGGATGGTACATAGCGTGAAATTAGGGCTGAGATTTAAGCAGGGGCAGAAGAGTGTAAAGCTTTAAAAGTGAGGAGGAGAATTGAGTGTCAGATGAGGGATTTGATCAGAAGCAAGGAGAGGGATTTCAGGAAGTGAGACGCGGAGACGGATTTAGTAAAGAGTAAAGTGATTCTGGCTGCAGCGTTTAGGATAGATTGTAGGGGAGACAGGTGAGAGGCAGGAAGGCCGGACAGCAGAAGGTTACAGTAATCAAGACAGGAGAGAATGAGGGCTTGAATCTGAGTTTTAGCAGTCGAGCTACAGAGGAATGTGCATATCTTTGTGATATTGCAGGGGAAAAAGCGACAGGTATTAGAAACGTTTTGAATGTGAGAGGGAGAGAGGGAGAGAGAGGAGAGAGGTAAGAGTATATCCAGGATAGAGCTTTGTTCCAAATAACAAGTTTATGGAGAATGTTAATGAAAAGAGAGTGGTCCACGATGTCAAATGCTGCAGAGAGGTCGAGTAATATGAGCAAAGTGTAATGACCTCTGTCTTTGGCAGCATGGAGGTCATCAGTTATTTTAGTGAAGGCTGTTTCCATGGAGTGAGCAGGGCAGAAGAGAATGGGTGTTGATTAAATGGAGCAAGCAAGAGAATACAAGACGTTCAAGGAGTTTAGAGGCAAATGGCAGGAGGATGATAGGTCGCTAGTTAGAAACACAGGTTGGGTCAATCTTGCTGTTTTTGAGTAATGGTATAACTATTGCATGTTTGAAGGAGGATGGAAAGGTATCAGAATAGAGGGAGAAATTAAAAATGTGTGTGAGCATAGGGATTGTAGTAGGACCAAGAGGTTTTAGGAGATGGGAGGGAATGGGGTCAAGAGCAAGTGGTAGAGGGAGTAGAGGAGATCAACAGTGACACATCCTCCTCTGAGACAGTGGAAAAATAGTCAAGGAAAGCAGGAGGAGAGGTAGGAAGCGATGTAGGATGCGACGAGGAAACAGACATGTTCTGACTATGGATTCCACCTATTCCTTAAAATATTCTGTAAAGTTTTGAGGTAAGATGGAGGAAAAAGAGGCAGCTGAGGGTGGTTTGAGTAGAGAGTCAAAGACAGAGAAGTGTCAGCGTGGGTTAGACTTGTGCGTGTTGATTAGTGAAGAAGAGTAGGTTTGTTTAGCTTGAGAGAGGGCAGAGTTGAAATAGGATAGCATACCTTTGTAGTGAAGGTAGTCTGCGAGAGTATGACATTTCCTCCAGAGGCGTTCAGAGGAATGAGTGGAGGAAAGCAGCATTCGCTTGTAGGAATTTATTGCGGTTTTATAAGTTATCTGACCTCTTCTTTCAACTGTCCCGTTATTTTTATTTTTTGGGATGCCATAAACATTTTTTGGGCCGTAGAAAAAGCTCAATTTTAAATTCTGAGCTAATGTTACAATCCAGCAATTAATATCTATAATACGGAAAAGCCGTTATCTGTTATCTTTTCAGCCCAAGAACTTTTGGAAGTAAGACCAGAAGTTAGTTGGCTAAGCGCCTGGGATGATCTGAAATATTTTTTTTAATCAAATAGAATTATTTTGAGTGTATTTGAATGTATAACACTGAAAGTGTGCTCGGCACTTTACAAAGAAATTATAGTACAAGAAATGAGTGTGGAATCCTATGTAATATCATTTGTCTATTAACTGAATATGTGATGTATTTTATAACTTTTAACCATTTTTCTTTCCAAAGGTATCCCATTTTTGAATACTATAATCAGTAGTTATTGTCAAAATCGCAGCATAATATATATAAATCTAATTCTGCTGTAGATCAAGCAACTAACATCCTAGTAGATAATGTATCTATTTATTTATTGATAAAATATTTTACCAGGAGGTAGTGCATTAGGAGTTGACTTTTGTTTTCATGTATGTTCTGGGCATGGAGTTAGATGACAGGTAGTAAATGGTTGCAGGTGCGGTTGCATGGGTGAACATTGTGTGCAGGACATACATGCACAATTTGGATACTATATATTTTGGGCATATGTAACAGTTACAGACCAGATTGAAATGTGAGACAGCTTTGGTTTTGAAATAAATTAAACAGATGGTGGATGTGAGAATCTCCGGTAGGTTGTTCCAGTTTTGGGATGCACGGTAAGAGAAGGAGGAGCGGCCAGATACTTTGCTTGCTGAGCCTTGGGACCATGAAGAGTCTTTTGGAATCAGATCTCAGATGATAACTGCTGCATGTGGTAGGGGTGAGGAGCTTGTTCAGATAGATGGGTAACTTGCCCAGAAAGTATTTGAAGGCAAGACAGGAAAGTTGAACTCCATTCCACACTGGATTTAATTGCAAACTTTTAGCAGGTTAGTTACGGTGGAGTGTTTGGGGGTGAAAGTCAGATTCGAATTTGCTAGGGAAATTTGTCTTGGTATAGTAATCGGTTAATTGGGAGTGAACACATTTTTCCATTACTTTGGATAGTATTGGGAGAAGAGAGATTGGCCTGTAGTTTGAGACAGTGTTTTTGTCCCCATTTTTGAAGATTGGGACAACTCTGGTAGTTTTTCGGTTCTTAGGAATATGGCCTGCAGACAGAATAGAGTTGACAAAGGAAGCAATTAGTTTGGCAATAGCTGGGGCACCAAGTCTTAGGAACTTAGATTGTAGCAAAGTCAGGTCCACATTGGCTGCTTAGTTTTAATTTGAGGGGTGCTAATAGGGGATACTCCTGTCTATATGCGGATGCTAAGACATTGGTAAAGAAATTGATACCGGAATTGAATCCTAGGTATAAATTATCTCCCTATGAGACATTTACGGGATGACTTATGACAATCAGTAGTTCAAAGGAACTAATTATGGACCATGTTATTGGTAATAGAACAATTAGTAAGTATTGTATACAACTAATATATTTTTTGAGTCTCTCTAGGCACAGATCAAAGTTTCAGGTCAAAGTTGAAAGTGCACCTACTCGAGATGGGGTAATGGTAAAGATTTCCTATGCAAGAACGCTCTACATCCAAGGTGGCAGGGACCATTTAAAGTACTCCTCACCACAAATGCTGCACATGTGAAAAGTGTGCCGCCAACAATACAGACAATATCTGACAAAGACAAAGGGTTTTCAAGTTAGTGGATTTTGAGGGCAAAATAAATCCCGAAGCACTAACCCCAAAGAGAATTAGACTCCAGGCAAGGCCCAGTCTTATCCGAACAATTATTTTCTTCGCCGGGTCTATCAGCTAGTTTTAAATATTCTTTAGTGTGTTTAAGTTAGAATTTAGGATGTATGCACCATTGGGCTTGCGAAATTATCACCCGCAGAGAGATGACAAAATTGTAGTGGGAATGCTCTGCGGAGCCTTGTCAGCAATATTAATATTTCTGTGGTCTGTAACATCACAGATACCTATCACCATGTTCCAGGTAACACTACAGAAAGCACCATCTCACCCACAAACATCACAAAGTCCATTGGTACACTCTGAGATAAGCGAAACCTACATTTAACCCCTTGTGAAAAAGACAACATGTTTGTGGATATGTGCAGAACAATATTACAGTTTTAATTAATATATTATAAAGTGCTTGCAAAGATTATACTTTACCCCGCGGAGTCTATTGGCTCTGTGGTAGGTGAGCCTACAGAGTTCTGCCATGCGGATAGACAGGCTCTTGCTACTTAGGAAAAGTGGTCCCTGCTCTTACAATCACTAAAGAATTACTGTCAGCCCGTCTCAGAAACAAGAGAGAAACAACCAGGGCTGAAAAGTAGTTTATGGAAAGAACAGTTTTGGGCTAGTTTATTTCCAGATGTAGGGGTTGGGTTGCTATATAACAGGCTCAATACATTATCAGATGTATTAGATGATGTTATCAATCATACAACCTCTGCCATTGATAAACTTAATCAAGAACAGATACAAATCCATATGATGGTTTTACAGAATAGAATGGCTTTAGATTATATTTTAGCCTCCAAGTGTGGAGTTTGTGCATTAATCAAGGAACAGTGTTGTGTGTTTATTTCAAATCATAGTGGACAGATCCAGAATGTTGAATAAAATAGGGGAAATAAAGGATAAGCTCAGACAGGAAGATGAAGAGCCATGGGATCCCTTGGGAATTAGCGGGTGGGTTGGTTCCCTGGGAGCAAAACTGCTGAATGCTCTGGGATGTGTCCTTGACAATTTTATTCCCCTATATGTCTGTATCACCTGCAGTAAATCTTTATTGCAGAATTCCTTCACACCCTCTAAACAGGCAATGCCATTACTAACGGCAGATGAAGACAAAGATCCATGTCCAAATGGTCAGGTCAGTCCCCTAAAATGGAACAAGGATGATGAAGAAAATGGTGAAGAAATCAACCTGGCTGATATAATAGTTGGCAGAAATGCAAGTTACCAAGATTACCAAAGTTATGCAGAATTGGACCACTCCTTCGTTGGTTGCGATGGTGGAGGGTTAACCAGGCCAATAATAAAGATATTATGACCGGCTGGTTAACCCTAAACCTTGTTGGGAATGATGGGGTTAAATTGTATGGTCACCAGAATGCCATGTTTTCCCCTACCCTATCATTATTGTCCCTGTTTTGTAGCTCAGAGTCTAACTACAATGTTATGTGAATGAATGTGAACTGTGTAAATTGTAGTCGCAACACAAGGGGGAGCTTCTTGCGCTGAACCAAGAATTAATTGAATAAGAGTGTCTGTGAGTAAGTGGCTGCCTTAAAGATGGGTATCACTTTCTAGACCACAGACGTCGAAACTGCAAAGTCAATTGAATAAGTGCTCTGCGGTTTAGCTGAAGTACCTTCTTGCTACAATATATCCGGCTGTCTCGTTATCCACTTGAGGTGAATTGGTGGCGCGTGTCTGCGGCTACCGATCAAACAAAAACAGACCTCTCTGGTGCTGAAGAAGAGAAAAACCGATGGAAGAGCTCAAAGGTAATGTACCTGATGGCATATGCCGATAGTAACAGTGGGAGGTAAAGGAGCATTCGAGGGAGAGGTTACTGGAGAGTAAAACTGCTGCTGTGTGACAATATGTCCATATAGTATAATGCAGGAAGACAGGATCAGCCTGGAGTTGCAATATACTCACGATACAGCAGTCCTCCGTTTGTCCATGGCGCTCACTCTCTCTCTCCTTGTGTCAATGCGTGGGCACACGGATGACGTCACTCCCCAGCGCAGGCTCGATCCGGAACATCAGAGGAAAAATTAATGATCGATGCCGCAGCCTCTTCAAAAACACAGGGACTCACCAGATAGAAATAAAACTGAAGTTTATTAGAGTTACATTAAAAAAGAAGAACACTCAGGACGAACAAAAATAGAACAATCTCCTCCCACACGTTTCGGGCTTGCACTGCCCTTTCTCAAGTAGTGTAAGATAAGTCATGGGAGGGAACTATTTAAACCTCCCACTGACCAATAAAACAGATGTGAAACACCTGATTGAATGAATTAAATCTATAATAGATTGCATTGGTAACTTAAGTTCTAATATCACATGCAATGGATCTTCTCCCATCTGTGGGTAGTGTCCTCTGTCAGCACCTCAGTTTCGTAGCGTCAACTCCTCCGAATCGGCTGCCGTTCTGCTGCTCCGGTGACGTCACTCATTATCCACATTAAGGCTTGAGACCTAGCCACTTGTTGTGAGTAGGTTTCCAAATTTTACCCACAGCGGAGGAGTATTGCACGGTAGTGACCAAGGTCATCACCATTTTATTGTCATTTGCGAGCAAGTAATGCGTGCATACAAGTGTATTTTAGTATTCACTTTTATTAAATTGTCATCCTTTGCCTGATATACAGTACCTAGCTATCAATCTTTTTCTCCGGATAATGCACTATGGTAGTGTGTATGTATTTTTTGTCTCCTTTTCCTGAGGTTCTCATCAACAATAAGATCCAGATTTAATCCATCCCAGATCCATCGTTCTTTAAGCCTCAGCGCCAGAGAGGTCTGTTTTTGTTTGATATCTATTACTGGACATTAGACACCAAGAAGACTTTTAGGCTGCTTTTGGACAATTTCACAGGACCATCACATGGTATGTTACATTTCATTGGTGTTTATATTATATTTTCATGTTTCACCATTAATTATTTTATTGTATTTCACAATTTATGATTATTAGTAGATATTAGCGCTTTTGGTACACTAATTATCCCTCTTGTTACCGAACAAGCCAGCACGAATACATTGTATGCCGGCTGTAGCCCAAAACAATTATAGGTCAAACCCACATCACAGAGCCCCTTCAATTAAGTGGATAACTTGCGCTAGGAAAGACCTAGCACACTAATTTTTGGAGTGCAGGTAGTTACCCATGTACCATGAACATACATATGGGTTTTATATTTGTAGCACATAAAGAACCCAAAAAATAAACTGTGTTTCAATGGTGTTTAATTGTAAAGGCAGGAACCCTTTACTGTCAGCATGGCAATGAATCCATTAACATGCCCATATGTTATGGTTGAATGAGCTGAGATATTTTTCATCTCCGTACTTCAAAGGGCAACCTGCTAAGTTGGTGCCTCAGTGTCTAGAGAAGCCCGGATTTGAAAAGCCTCAGAGACCCTAGGTGTTAGGGTGGCCGGGATATGACTAAGTACCCGATGCTGGTTCAAAGTATGGGCTATTCACAGTTGATAGTCAAACCCCAGTCTTGCTGTCACCAGGTAAGAGGTTGGGCCCGGTTTCCTAAGCAGCTTAGGTGTCAGATTGGCGCATGCTCTTAGCAGACCGGGAAGCAACTTCTGCCCGTTCTAGAAACTACTGGCAATTCGGGTGTAATGCCTGTATGCCCACAGACCTGGCCAGTCCCCAGTACTGAGGTGGGTAAAAGTATAACACGAACCCACAGCAGTGAGGTCGTGCCAGGAGTGTGGTAATGCATTGCCGGGCCTGGTAAGAAAGGGTTAACATATACTTGCAGTGTCCGGGGTGCCAGAGATCGGAGAGTAATGTCCGTATGCCAGAGTTCAAGGATTGGAGAGAGCAGCGTAGTGATGTCCGTAAGCCAGTGTTCAAGGGTTGGAGAAAGCAGCGTAGTGAAGTCCGTAAGCCAAGGTTCAAGGGCAGGAGAAAGCAGAGTCATCAAATCCATAGCAGTACACAAGTTCAAGCCAAGGGAATCCAAACAGGGGCAGGGACAGGAACAAGTGCTGAAACAAACAAGGGAGCTAAGCATAGACACTGCACACACAGGGGTCACAGGAAAGCTTTGCAGAGCAATGAGTAAGAGGACAGAGTGGGGTTATAAAGGAAGGAGAACCAATAGGGAAGAGAGGGGGAGCAGAGGCTTGAGTGAGAGTTTGCAGGGATATGTCGATAGAGCAGGAGAGGAGACAGGGAAATAATCCAGAGAGATGGCTTGTAAACCACGGGGGGGCGGAGCTAGAGTTTAGGGGCGGCAGATAACTGGAGCGGGTCCGCGCGCCCTCTGTAAAAGTACTATGCACGTGCACTGTGCGTGTCACAGAGCGCGAGGGACGCACCGCCGCGGGGCGCTCGGCAACAAAGCCAAGAGGGAAGGAGAGGCGTAGGAGCAAGGTAGTGTAGAGGCTGGGGGAATACAAAAACACAGAGGGATGCGGGTACCGCGGAGGGGAACGAGTGACCGGGAACATGCGCGCACATTGCGGGGGCTGCGCGCGTTACCCAAACGCGCGTCAGGGTATGCCAACCGCGCCGCAGACGAATGGCCTTGAGAAAGGAAGGGAGAGAGTGAGGACGCAGGGAAGAGGGAGAGCTAGAAGTTGTGGGAACAGAGGTGATGGGGACACGCTGGGGAGCGTGAGTTCCCCGATCCGTTACATCGGGATAGGCAGGAAAAGTTGTTCCCACGGGAGGATTGGCTGTGTATGTTAGGAATAGGGCTCTTAACCCTATAAGAATGCCTTCAGCCCCATCCTAGTCAGATTCACATGATTCATCTACGATCAACCAAGATATGTCCAAGTACAGCGTCAGCGGTTCCGCAGTGTGAGGGGCTAACTACACCGTAACGAAGATTTGCACCCCTCTTCCAGAATTCGTTTGAGCTGGGGATTCCTGAATGAATCCTGTAAGGACTTTACGAAATTATTCCTTTCGGCGAAGATATATGGGTGGCAATTTGCGCCCCTAGCCAAGGACCGTCGTTCGGCTCAAATCGTGTACCCACTCGCATGCGTGCAGGGGTGCCCAGAGAATTTGTTTTCAAGTCATTCAGTTTGTGGACATTTTATTTCGATTCCCCATCCCAGTAAGTGTATATTGAGTGTAATTGTGAAGATTTGTGTGTTTGTCTTAAAAATAAATAAATTATAATTTATTTTACCCGTCTTGTACTGCTCATTCCAGAATCCCGGTGTTGGTAAGATCTGGTTTACCGTGACAGGGTCCCTGTAACTTTACGATGTCCCTAGGTTAAAGGGGATACCCCAGTTATTGCCCCGGTTGCCCAGAACCTTTATTGGGTTCTTGGGTGCATCAACTGTAGATAAAGTTTTGAGGGGACTCTCAGAGTCCAGTAGAAGTCCTATTGATAGTGTGTGGGCTATATAGGGATATATTAAAGTCTATTTTACATTGAGCTGTGTATTGTAATGAGCTGGGACTTTCAGAGCCAATGTTCCGACAGACTGCCAGGGCTACCAAGCTTGTGCCAGTTAGTCTGCTGGGCATCAGAGTTGAAGAAACCAGAGGATTGCCCGAGGTTTGAAAGCCATTTGGGTAACAGGGACAGGCTCAAATACCCATGTCCTGGGATCAATGGCAGTCATCTGGGCTGCCATTTGTCCTACCAGACCTGGAGGAGCCTGACCTAGCGGGTTGCATGAGGTAGTCAGAGACAGAGGTGGGAAACTTGCGCATGTCCCTTGGCAATTTCAGATTTCCCGCTTTCCATACCAGCTGCGCTCTGATTTGCTACTGAGAAATTTCCCACGCTCTGATTGGCTGCAATATTTTGTGAATGTAGCTCCAAATACTATAAGAAATGTCTGAGCCAATGAGAGTTGAGACGTACGGGTGGGCTTTTCAAAAGTGCTCTTGTGCGAAAAGCAGAGCACCGGCTTCAGAAAAGTCTGACCGGAAAATATTCTAAGTCCCACTTTTGGCGGCCAAGTTCTAATAATTGAACGCAGCTGTCGCGGCTTGGATTGCAAGCCATTTTTAGTACCAAGCGTTTGGTACTAATCCCCGGTCAAAAAGAGTCCAAGGTCACAGAAGAGAAGGGAGCAGTGGTGAGTGGAACTTCATGCTGATTTCGGAATCAAAGGATTTCGGGATAAGTCCTAGTCAGGGAAAAACTCTTATCTAGAGTTCCCTGCACCTAGAACAGTCTAGTTTCTACACCAGACCCCCAGTAAGTATGCTTCTCGTCTGTATTTTGTGCTCCACTGTCTGTATGCCTATTTCTGTGAATAAACTACAATTTATTTTATTATCTTGTTTTGCTCAATGCATGATCCTTGTAAAGGTGTACAATAAACCTGGTCTCCTGTCAACGGACAGCAACGACTACCGGCATAAAAAGGCTTTATTACTAACTCAGAATGCCCTCACTCCAGAGGCATACCGTGGCATGTTTAGGTCGGGGAGAAGAACCACCAGAAATCCTACATGCGGGTTGCAACAAGACTGATTTTGCAGGGCACTCAGTGTGTGGAGGAATGTGATGCTAAAAAGTACCACAGCTTACATGACTTGATATTTAAAGAACCATTTTTGCAGCAGTGCCCACCTGAATTGCGAGATGGAGTCTTGGCTGATGAATACAGTGGCGGCACGTTTAATTTGAGTGCGGCTAGTTCCGCAAGCCGGGAGATGTCCCGGCTTGCTAGCCGAATCCCCTCGGTGTGCCGCGCGTCACCGATGCACGGTCACGCTTCATCGGGTGACTGCGCCCCCTGCGCGCGTGCCCAGGGCTCCCCGAGGGAGCCCTGGTGTCCCGCGATGTGGGGGACAGCGGTGGGGGGTTCCGGGGGACCCGGCGGACCCGGAGAGGGGAGGGGGAAGCCCCAATCGGAGGGCGCTCATCCGAGGCTTCGGCGCGCGCCCGGGACACCCTGGCGCGCGCCCGGTTACTGTCGCGGCCGAGACTGGGCAAATGCTCAAATAAACTCGGCCGCGACAGTATGTAACAAATCATGCTCTGTCGCACAAGAAAGGGGTTGCCCCAAATGGAGCAAGTCCGGCTCGGCCAACCAACAACACTCCACACTGGAAGCCAAAACCACTGCAGAGGGGGGGTACACCCAAGAACACAGAGTTTAGGCACAAAAAAGATGCTATCAGTGCAACAGGACTGGACATATTAAACCAGACAGTCCAGACTGGACAAAGTCCGTTAATCCTGTCACGGCAGACCAGGCATTTACCTTTTTGTCAGGATAATACATTGAGCAAAACAGGTAAAGTGATATACAGATGCAGCGGCCATTATCCGAACATTTCACGGAGACGTTTTCGTGAACTCTGCTGTATTCCACGCGGCATTCAAACTTTATTTCTTCCATGAATGCTGCCGTGAATGCCGCGAATCACGCAAGTCACACCTTTGTTTACCGTTGTTGATTTTTTGGAATTACCTGGATTCTGATTTCTTTGGATGCAGTTCTTTTCGTATTTGCCAGATGGCAGATAGTCAAATTGAATTCCCTTTGCACTTTCCAGTCTACTGTAGCAATTTGCAGGTGTTTATAACCAAATAAAAACCAAGTCTACTACAGTGACCCATTGTGAATCGACCTTAGTCGCTGAAGACACTGAAGACACTGAAGACGTTATCAAATTTAGGCGTTTCATAATAAAAATCTGTAAAACACAATGCTGTGGGTTTTTTTTTTCTACATTGTTACTGTATCCTTGCTCAATTGCTGAATGGACACCATGCAACTCCGTACATGTATACCAAACCTCACTGTAGTTATGCATATTTAATATTTTCTGCAATTAATGCTGGAACAGATAAGAAGGCGACTTTATCAGAAATATATGAATATTTAATTTCAAACTATGATTTTATTAAATTTTCATCGAAAGTTTGTAGTTGGAAGCAATCTTCCACAAACATTAAGTAATGATCAATGCTTTTTTCACACTGCACCTCCTCCGGGTTCTTGAAGAGGGTATTGGTCTGTGATCCCACATTTTGACAGTATGTTTGCTCATGGCAACTAAAAAAGGAGAAAGGTCGGGTTTAATCCATTTAAGATTCTTCTTTCTTGATCCAGCAATGTGCCAGCAACAGCATACCCATACAATTGCAATAACGGTCTGACCGGCAGTGAAAAATAGTGAACCGCAATCATTGTTTCCAGGCCCCGCTGATAACCAGCAAGATTTCTAGCCAGAAATCCAGCCAGATTACCAGCCAGATTTCCAACCAGATAACCAGCAAGATTACCAGCCAGATTACCACATGATTATGAGCCAGATTACCAGCAAGATTTCAAGTCAGATTCCCAACATGATTATCAGTTTCAGCAGCTTCAGCAGCTTCAGCAGGCACCTCTCAATCACGTGTATAATGCTGTCAACTATAATGCAGAATACAGGAGTGACCCCATCTTGTACGCACAATACACCTCTGAAATTGGCTCATCTCCACACGTTTGGCAAAGTTTATAATGAAGGTAAATATAATGTACTATAGTATACTGTATTACACTATTGTGACGGTTCAGGGGATTCCTGCTTCCCAATGTGTCCCCGTCACCCCTGTTCTCCCTGCCTCTGACCTTTCTCCTCCGCCTCCTCGTTCATCTCTCCCTTCCTCCTCCCGCATTCGTTCCTCTGCGGCCTGTCCGGACGCATGCCCAGCTGTCACGCGCGTTCTCCGCAAGGTGCGTGCTTATCCCCAAACACCCGATCCCCTCCGCGGCACTCATTGCTTGCGGTGCCTCTCTATTCCCTCTCCTGTCACGTTACCTCCTTCAGCCACTCCTCCTGCCCCCTCGAAGTTCTTGGTGGGCGCCCCCATGGCGTGGCGCTCCTCGCACTCCCTGGCACACACTGTGTGCGCGCATCCAACCCTTGCAGAGGGCGAGCGCACACGCTCCACTTGTAGGTCTTCCCAGAGCATTGTGTACAAGCCATATCCCTGTCTGATTTACCTGTCTCCTCCCTCACTCCTTCTGACCTATCTCTGCAACCCCTCAATCAACCCTCTGCTCCTCCTCTCTCTCCCATTGGTGCTCCCTCCTTTATAATCCCTGTCTGTCCTCTAGCGCATTGCTCTGCATAGCTTCTGGTGACACCTCTGTGTGCAGTCTCTATGCTTGGCTCTCCTGTCTCTTTCACCTCTGGTTCCTGTCCCTGTTTACCTTTGGATCTCCGTGGCTTGAACTCTGCTTTGAATTGGATTACCCTGCTTTCTCCTGCCCTTGGACCCTGCATTCGGATACGACTACGCTGTCCTCTCCTATCCTCGAACACTGGCTGATGGACTTGATGACGCTGCTCTCTATTACCCCTGAACTCTGGCACACGGACATTACTATCCAAACTCTGATATCCTCGATATTGCAAGTATTCGTTAACTGTTTTCTACAGGCCCTGCAATGCACTACCACACTCCGGACAAGCCCTCACAGCTGTGGGTGCGTGTTATAACCCTATCCACCTCAGTACTGGGGACTGGCCTGGTCTGCAGGCATACAGGTGTTACAGTACATTATGCAGAGCCCAATAAATGCAGACCCCCCTGAGGTGGGCCAAGGTGTTTCCTTGGAACATTTACAATTTGTCAGTAGCCAATTAACCACTGTTTCACAACAGCTTGCTAATCTGTCTCTCCAGGAAACCCCAGTGGCTCCATTACTTCCTGTCTCAGTAACCTACGGTAACTTAGGACCACGTATACCACCTTCCAACCGGTATGATGGGGACCCTCTCTCTTGCCGTGGATTCTTAAACCAATACGAGGTGCAATTTGAAATGTCCCCCTGTCTTTCTCCTACCGGCCGTACCAAGGTGGCCTACATTTATGCCTTATTAACCGGCGACGCCCTCACTTGGGCTTCTCCCCTCTGGGAGCACAAACTTGAGTTGACCCAAGATTACCCTAAATTTAGGCATGCATTTCAACAAGTGTTTGACACACCCACACGCCAGGAGACGGACGCCTTTTCTTTGTTTCACATCTCACAGGCACGAATATCTGCTGCTAAATATGCTATAGAGTTCTGCACTCTCGCCGCAGAGACCCAATGGAACGACAAGGCACTTGCCGCAGCATACTGGCACGGTCTGTCTGATACGTTAAAAGATGATCTCGCAATTCACGCCCGGTCGTCCTCTCTGGAACAACTGATTACTCTCAGCATGCGTATGGTTAAACATACCCAAGAACGACGTCACGAGCGACACTGTTCCCATTCTCTTCCTCCCTCGTCTGTCTCTCATAGGTCTCCTGCTTCACCCTTCCTGGCTTTGGACGCTCCTGAACCGATGCAAATCGGTAGCCAACAGGCTGCGGAGAAAATGAGATGTCGTCAAAAGGGTCTCTGTTTCTTTTGTGGTTCCCCCAGAACATCGGCTCCAGAACTGTTCCCTGAAGCCGGGAAACGGGAACACCCAGTAAAGGTAGAGGGGATTTTGCTGGGTACAATCTCTTCTTGCCCCTCTCTCCCTAAGGACCTCCCAAAGAAACTCTTGCTTCCTGTAATGCTGACGGGCCCTAACCTTCTATTAGGAGTAAAAGCTTTCATTGACTACGGGTCTGGCGGCAACTTCTTGGATCACACCCTCGCCTCTGAGAATCAAATCCCTCTGGTCAAGAGAAAAGCGCCCATTGGACTTGAAGCTATCGACGGACGCCCTCTTCAGCCAGCCTTCACCATCTGGGAGTACATTCCTCTTACGTTGACCATGGCGGATGGCCATAAGGACGTAATAGTTTTTGATGTTTTCCATTCTCCCACCGTTCAGGTCATTCTAGGATTGCCTTGGCTGCAGCTCCACAATCCATGCTTAGATTGGACCGACGCCTTACCTATCCAATGGTCTACTTCACCTTAGCCTCTGTCTACCACTCCTCCTGCTGCTGTGCTCGCTGGTTTGGATTCTGTTCCTTCCAACCTAACTATTCTGCCAAAGGTGTATCACAAGTTCCTGGATGTTTTCAATAAAGTTCAAGCTGAGGTACTGCCTCCCCATCATCCCTATGATTGTCTGATTGATTTAATTCCAGGAACCATCCTCCCGAAGTCGAACTCATACCCTTTATCCGTTCCTGAAACTGAAGCTATGACGTCTTACATCCAAGAAAATTTGGAGAAAGAATTCATCCGCAACTCTACCTCCCCCGCTGAGGCAGGCTTCTTCTTCATGAAGAAGAAGGATGGATCCCTAAGACCCTATATCGACTTTCATGGACTCAACAAAATTACGGTAAAAAACGATATCCTCTTCCCCTAATTTCTGAACTTTTCGACCATCTACAAGGAGCCTCTATCTTCTCCAAACTCGATTTAAGAGGGGTTTATAATCTCAGCCGTATAAGAGAAGGGGATGAATGGAAAACCGCGTTTAATACGCGTTCTGGACATTATGAGTATCTAGTGATGCCCTTCGGGCTATGCAATGCTCCTGCCATTTTCCAAGAGTTCATGAACGATATCTTCCGGACGTGTTAGGAACATTTGTTATTGTATATTTGGATGTCATTCTCATTTTCTGTAAGGATTTAGAAGAGCACATTCGCCATACCAAACTGGTACTCACTAGGCTTCGTGCTAATCGCCTATACGCAAAGATGGAGAAATGTTTGTTCCACCAAAGGTCCACAGCCTTCCTAGGCTATATTATCTCTAACCAAGGTTTTTCTATGGACCCAGATAAATTGAAGTCTGTCCTCGACTGGCTGCTGCCAAATTCTCTCCAAATTCTCTCCAAATTCTCTCAGTGCAGCATTTTCTCGGCTTTGCCAATTATTACCAGAAGTTCATCTGTAATTTTTCTTCCATTGCTCTACCCATCACCGCCTTGACTAAAAAGGGCACTGACCCTACGACTTGGTCTCCCGAAGCCATTGACGCCTTCGAGTTTCTCAAAAAGGCCTTCGTCTCTGCACCTATCCTACAACATCCTCATACTTCGCTTCCCTTCACATTAGAAGTTGACGCCTCGGATGTGGGAGCCGGTGCAGTACTCTTTCAAAGATCCTCTCTCCAGGAGAAGCTCCATCCCTGTGGTTTTTTTTTCTCGGAAATTCTCGTTAGCCGAGAGAAATTATGATGTTGGGAATCGTGAGCTACAGGCCATTAAGTTGGCTCTTCAGGAATGGAGGCATCTCCTCGAAGGTACCAAGGAGCCCGTTGCCATCCTCACTGATCACAAAAATTTACTGTATATTGAGGGGGCTCGACGATGAGGATCTCGTCAGGCTCGTTGGTCTCTGTTTTTCTCCTGTTTCAACTACTCAATTTCTTATATTCCCGGTCCCAAAAATATCAAAGCAGATGCTCTCTCTCGCCAGTTGACCAAAGAGAACAACTCCAATGAATCTGCTGAATCCATTCTCACTGCCAAGTGCATAATTTCTGCCAACAATTTTGATATTTTGGATGAAATCAACAAAGCCCAGGTTCACATTCCCAGGATATATAAGGTGCCAGAGTGACGCTTATATGCAGCTCCACGTTTTCACCACAAAATTCTACTTTGGGGACACTCTTCTAGATCAGCCAGCCATCCAGGCTTCAAGAGAACAGCAGATCTTATTAAATGGACCTTTTGGTGGCCTGAGATGAACAAGGACATTTTTTATTTCACCAAAGCTTGTCCGGTCTGTGCCCAGAGTAAATCCACTCATCACAAACCTTCTGGTCTTATCATGCCTCTTCCCATTCCGGAGCAACCTTTGAAACATATCTCTATGGACTTTATTGTTGAGCTTCCCAATTCTAAAGGATTGAATACCAATCTTGTTGTTGTAGATAGATTTTCCAAGCATTCACACTTTATTCCCCTCAAGGGCCTCCCTAATTCTGCTACTTTGGCCGATATTTTTTCTAAAGAATTTTTCAGATTACACGGTGTTAATATTTCAATTGTTTCTGACAGAGGTTCTCAATTCATCTCTAAATTTTGGCGTGCGTTTTCCTAGAGACTTGGGATTTCCCTTCTATTTTCTTCTGGATATCACCCTCAGACCAACGGTCAAACGGAAAGAATGAATCAGACCTTAGAGCAGTATCTCAGATGTTTCGTCTCCGAGTCTCAAGACAACTGGGTGGATCTTTTACCATGGGCCGAGTTTGCAATTAACTTATTTAAAAATGAATCTACGCAAGAGTCCCCTTTCTTCATTAATTTTGGATTCCACCCTAGCAGTCTTCCCCTCTCCTCTTCCCTTTCTGGTGTTCCCGCAGCGGATTCTGATGTCTCTACTCTTCAAAACTCTTGGAGGAAGATTCTGAAGACTCTACAAACTGCCGTTTCAAGACAAAAAACAAAGGAAGATCGACGACGCCAACCGGGTCCTTCGTTTAAACCAGAGTGGACAGAGTGTGGTTGTCCTCAAAAAATATAAGGCTCAAGACCCCGTCTCTGAAATTGTCCCCAAGATTCTTGGGTCCCTTCAAGATACTGGAGAGGATCAATCCAGTCGCTTACCGTTTGGCACTCCCTCCCACCATGAGGATTCCTTCTGTTTTCCATGTGTCCTTGCTCAAACCTTTCATCCAAAGCTCCCACTTTCTGGGCCTTTCCCGAAAACCAAACCCTGTGACCCTTCACAGAAAGCAGGAATATGAGGGTCATTCCATAATCGACTCCCGTTGGTCCAGAAACAACTTACAGTTCCTCGTTCATTGGAAGGTGTATGGCCCAGAGGAGCATTCATGGATTCCTTCTCGTTTAATTCATGCTCCCAAACTCCTCTGGCAATTTCATCGGAAATTCCCCCAGATGCCATGGCAGGATCGCCCGGAGATCGATCCTCAAGGGGGGGATACTGTGATGGTTCAGGGGATTCCTGCTTCCCAGTGTGTCCCCATCACACCCGTTCTCCCTGCCTATTACCTTTCTCCTCCACCTCCTCGTTCATCTCTCCCTTCCTCCTCCCACACCCATTCCTCTGCGGCCTGTCCGGACGCACACCCAGCTGTCACGCGCGTTCCCCGCAAGGTGCGCGCTTTTCCCCAAACATCCGATCCCCTCCACGGCACTCATTGCTCGCGGTGCCTCTCTTTTCCATCTCCTGTCACATTACCTCCTTCAGTCGCTCCTCCTGCCCCCTCGAAGTCCTTGGTGGGTGCCCCCATGGCCTGGCGCTCCTCGCACTCCCTGGCACACACTGTGTGCGTGCATCCAACCCTTGCAGAGGGAGCGCGCACACGCTCCACTGGTAGGTCTTCCCAGAGCTCTGGCTCTGCCCCCATAGTGTACAAGCCATATCCCTGTCTGATTACCCTGTCTCCCACTCACTCCTTCTGACCTATCTCTGCAACCCCTCAATCAACCCTCTGCTCCTCCTCTCTCTCCCATTGGTGCTCCCTCCTTTATAATCCCTGTCTGTCTTCTAGCTCATTGCTCTGCATAGCTTCTGGTGACCCCTGTGTGTGCAGTCTCTATGCTTGGCTCTCCTGTCTCATTCACCTCTGGTTCCTGTCCCTGTTTACCTATGGATCTCCCTGGCTTGGACTCTGCTTTGAATTGGATTACCCTGCTTTCTCCTGCCCTTGGACCCTGCATTCGGATACGACTACGGTGCCCTCTCCTATCCTCGAACACTGGCTTATGGACTTGATGACGCTGCTCTCTATTACCCCTGAACTCTGGCACACGAACATTACTATAAAAAACTCTGATATCCTTGACATTGCAAGTATCTGTTAACCATTTCTCTACAGGCCCAGCAACGCACTACCACACTCCGGGTAAGCCCTCACTGCTGTGGTGCGTGTTATAACCCTACCCACCTCAGTACTGGGGACTGGCCAGGTCTGCGGGCATACAGGCGTTACAACTGTGCTTCACAGTATTAACTTTAATTCCCAATGACACTACAGTAGTGTATGCCTGCAATACAGTATCAATGCTTGTAATGAACATTACACTGAACACTACAGAGCGACTTGACGAAAGCGCAATGCCATAAATAATAGCATACTGTTTTTTTTTCAGATAAGAAAACTTTGACATCGAGCGTTAATAGATAAAGATGAAGTTCGATGGAACTGTAATATCGCTTTTTTTAAAACAGTGCTTTTTTCACTTTTATACAGTCAGTATTACCAGCTTCATGCTTTTAAATTTTTGCCATGCTATTATTTTGGATAACACACTATGCACTGTACAGTACTTATGTGATCGATTCAATTACATGTCATAATCTGTACTAACATTTCACAAAGAGAAGTTTCTTGTTTTTGCTCCACTTCCTGGATAATGGAAAACACTATGTTATTCATGTTGTTCATACTGTATTTAATCATTTGTAACAGTTATAAAATTTACAATTTCTGTTTCAACACGCATGCACATTGTGAATCTGATTTACAAATCCAACGAGGCAAACATTATCAAGTGACAATGTAAATTTAATTGAGAGAATAATTGTTATCTTTATACAAAACCTTAATACAAACATGGTCTCTGTGAGTGTACACTCTTTATTACATTTCAAAACAGTTAATCATGAAAGAGAAATTGAACTGCTCACCTATACATATATTGCGGTCCTGTAGGTAATGAGGTAGGTGCATGGAGGGTATGATATATATGACCTAGAGAGCTCAAAAGAGAATTGAGTAAAGCACAACACTAGTCTGCACTCTTAACCTATAAAGTAATACATTGCTCCTGATTACCAAAAGGCTGCGCACTAATCCAAAATTTTATTCCAGTCTGTGGTAAACTCTGAGTCAACGATCTGGTGGGACGGTGGTAGCTTTACATGCAGCCCTCTTGGGACAAGGTTACTTTTTAAGTAATTATCAAGGCTAGTCACTTCCCACCAGATCTTGGCCTGTGATGTGTATGTTCTTTCTAGATCAAAGAAGAATGTTTTGATGTTAGGTGTTTGATCATCACTAGTAACGCCATTAGTTGAGAAAACATTAATGGCTTCATTCAACCAAACATCAAAGTTATGTGTACTATCCAGAAAACCTGTCATGTCAAACAAGCGCCACATACAAATATATAGGGAAATAAAGTATGTTTAACTCAGGAGAGTGTGGGAGCTAGTAAAATGAAAACGACACTAGCTGTCTAGTGGACTTAAGAATGAAAGAGAAATTGAACTGCTCACCTACACATATATTGCTGTCCTGTAGGTAATGAGGTAGGTGCATGGAGGGTATGATATATTTGACCTATAGAGCTCAAAAGAGAATTGAGTAAAGCACCCCACTAGTCTGCACTCTTAGGGCTGGGACCCGCTGTGCCCGGCGGCACACGCGACCACATGAGCGTTCCCCACCAGCAGGGGAATCCTCCCGAGCCGGTCCCGGTCCCCCCTGGCTGCACAGCTCACTACACGCTGTGACGCATCAGCCTCTAGGGGATTCAAGAGTATTGTAATCCCTAGCGTCGACGCGTCATGTGGTGTGGCTGTGAGACAATGAGGAGGAGAGGCTTCGGGAGGATGGGAGGCTTCGGGGAGCGGGGAGGAGTGTGGAGGGAAAACAGCGTGAGTGCCTGTCTGTGTGTGTGTGTATGTGTGTGTCCGAGTGCCTGTCTGTGTGTGTGTCTGAGTGCCTATCTGTGTTTGTGTATGTGTGTGTCTAAGTGCGTGAGTGCTTGCCTCTGTGTGTGTGTGTGTATGTGTGTATGCATATGAGTGCCTGCCTGTGTGTGTGTGTGTGTGTGTGTGTATGTGTACATGAGTGTCAGTGTGTGAGCCCGCAGCATCTCCCGAGCCCGAGGAGTGGGGGGGGGTAGCGGGTCCCCCCGCTTAAACCACTCCAGTCCTGGCTCCCGCTCCCTACAGACCACATATCGCGGTCTGTGTCTGTCAGCGCCCCGCCTGTCTGCAGTGCTAATCTGGCAGAGAGATTACATTGACATTGCGCAGGGCTGTGCCTCTACTATGGAAATAGTGGAAACCTGGTGTGTATCTGCCCATCTAAGTCAGGAAACGTCAGCCCCCTGTGAGTACTTGGAGAACTACCCTCTGTATGGTAACCTCTCCGTCCTCTCCCAAACTGCTGTCTAAGGTACTCCTTCCTGTAACCTTATCAAGAGACTTCGGGGACACAGCCACACAGTCCTTCCTAGACTCCGGTTCCAGTGGAAACTTTATCGATCAGTGTTTTGCAGAAAAGAACCGGATTCCACTGATAGCCAAGGATTGGCCCCATGGGTCTTGAAGCCATTTACGGTAGGCCTTTACAGCCCGCATTCATATCACAGCAGACCGTTCCCCTCCGTCTCAAGATGACCGGTCACCATTCCGAACACATTCAGCTGGATGCCATTCACATGCTGGCGGTAGACGTGATACTGGGGCTTCCCTGGCTCCAGATTCACAATCCCCAGATTGACTGGCTCCAGTCACAGCCCATCACCTGGGGAGGCCGGTGTCGAGAAATTTGCCTGGATTCCCCCAAAGCTCTAATAGGGTCCGCAAGTCCGTAATCTAGTAGCTCCCTTCTTCCGGATGTCTACTGTGACTTCAGAGACGTCTTTGACAAGATTCAGGCCGAGAAATTACCACCCCATCGCGCCTATGATTGTCCTATAGATCTTCTCCCCGGCGCTATTCCCCCTAGAGGTTGTTCCTACCCGCTGTCCACTCCCGACACCAAGGCAATGAAACAATACATACAGGAGAACATCCAGAGAGGCTTTATTCGTAAGTCTGCTTCCCCGGCAGGGGAAGGCATCTTGTTTGTCAAAAAAAAAGGATGGCACGTTGTGCCCATGTATTAATTATCGCGGCCTCAACAAGGTGACTGTCATGAAGCGGTACCCATTACCCTTGATTGCTGAACTTTTTGATAGGTTACAGGGGACCACTATCTTCTCCAAGCTGGACCTCCGGGGAGTCTACAACTTGGTCTGGTTCCATCAGGGAGATGAGTGGAAGACGGCCTTCAACACGCTGGATGGGCACTATGAGTACCTGGTGATGCCCTTCGGTCTTTGCAACGTGCCCGCAGTCTTCCAGGATTTCGTTAACGACGTCTTCAGAGACCTCCTGGTCCAGCACGTGGTGGTCTATCAGGACGATATCCTTATATTTTCCCAGAATGCCCTGGAACACATTAAACATGTCAAACAAGTACTTCACAGGTTGCGGGAGAACCGTCTGTTCACCAAACTTGAAAAATGCCAATTCCATCAGTCATCCACTTCATTATTGGAATATATTATCTCAGATACAGGACTTGCTATGGATCATACTAAGGTGAAAGCAGTCATATATTGGCCCCGTCCCCTATCCCGGAAAGCAGTACAGAGGTTCTTAGGTTTTGCCAATTATTACAGCAGGTTCATTAAAAAAATTCTTCCGTGGTCGCACTCATCACAGCCCTCACCCAGAAGAGCGCCTATCCAGCACTATGGTCTCCCGAGGCTATCATGGCATTTGAGGTTCTCAAAAAAGCTTTTGTCACAGCACCCATCTTAGTGCATCCAGATCCAGGACAGCCCTTCACTCTCGAGGTAGATGCTTCGGACATAGGAAATTTTCCGCAGCAGAACGGAAATATGATGTGGGTAACCGTGGGCTCCTCGCGATCAAATTGGCCTTGGAGTCGCATCACCTGCTGGAAGGTGCCGTGTACTTACGGATCATAAAAACCTCTTGTATATCGAGATTGCCCGTCGTCTGAGTGCCCAGCAGGCACATTGGTCCCTCTTCTTCACCCGGTTCAATTTTCTTCTTTCCTATATCCCGGGTTCAAAGAATGTTAAAGCAAATGCACTGTCTCGTCAATTCGCAGTAGAAGACAAGACCGTGGACCATCAAGAGACTATTCTTCCCCCTAAATGTGTCCTGTCGGCCAATACCTTTGACGCCTTGGCTGAAATCACCAAGGTTCAAGTTCAGATTCCTCAGGGTCTGAGGGTGCCAGTTGGGTGACTGTTTACACCCCCTACCTTGCAATTGGGGCACGTGGCCAAGACGACAGGTCATCCAGGGATCAAAATCAGTATAGATCTTTTGAAACAAACCTTCTAGTGGCCAGGCATGCGAAAAGATATTCAGCATTACGTCTCAGCATGTCCCACCTGTGCATAAAACAATACACCACGGAATAAACCTCCAGGACTCCATTCCTGACCGACCATGGGAACATCTCTCGATGGACTTTATTGTCGACCTCCCCAAATCTAAGGGAATGGACACGATACTAGTAGTGGTCAACCGCTTTACTAAACAAGCGCACTTTATCCCACTCAAAGGCTTAACCAGCGCCCCTAAACTAGCTGAGGTATTTGTGAGGGTGGTCTTCAGGCTCCATGGGTCACCTCAAACCATAGTCTCTGATCGAGGGTCGCAGTTTGTCTCGAGATTCTTGAGGGCCTTCTGTAAAAGACTTAACGTGGAACTTCACTTCTACTCTGGATTCCACTCACAGACGAATGGTCAAACTGAACGAACCAACCAGTCTCTAGACAATTGGCTCGATTTACTCCCATGGGCAGAATTCGCACATAATAACCTCAATATGGAATTGGAATTTGCAATTGGAATTTTTTCCAATTATGGCTTCCATCCCTCTACCCTTCCTCAGTCTTGTCCTAATACAGGAGTTCCGGCCGCTGAGGAAAGGATTCAGGATCTTCAGGCTTCCTGGTCTAAGATTCAGGATAATCTCAGATGGGCTACTGCTATGCAGAAGAGACAGGCTGATAGCCATCGTCAATCACCCAATTATGCCCCTGGTCAGAAGGTATGGTTATCCACAAAGAACATCTGATTAAAGTCACGTCCCTGAAATTAACACCCAGATACAGTGGCGGCCGCCTTTACCCTAGTGCGGCCGTTTCAACGCGATTTTTAAATTCGCGGGCAGATGCGGCATGGTCCGGCCGTTTTCGGCGCCGCGGGCGGTTTCATTGTTTAGCGCTATTCATACCTTACCATGAACATACATATGATTTTTATATTTGTAATAGATGCAGAACATACATTTATTAGCATACTGTATTTCAATGGTGTTTTAAATGCAAAGGCAGGAAACCCTTTCTGCCGGTCCGGCAATGAATCCATTAACATGCCCATATGTTATGGAGGAATAAGCTAAGGGATTTTTCCTCTCTGGACTTCAATGGGCACCCTGCTAAGGTGGTGCCCCAGTGTCTAAGAGAAGTCTGGAGTTGAAAAGCCTCAGAGACCCTAGGTGTTAGAATGGCCGGGATATTGTTAAGTACCAGATACCAGTATGAAGTATGGGCACTTCACACTTGGTAGCGAAACCCCAGACTTACTGTTGCCAGGTAAGAGGTTGGGCCGGTATGCTAAGTAGCTCAGGCGTGAGGTTAGCACATGCTCCTTGCAAACCTCGAGAGGATTGGGTGAATATGTTAGGTATAGGACCCTTAACCCTTAACCCTATAAAAATTCCTGCAGCCCAGTCCCAGTCAGATTCACCTGATACATCCTAAGATCAACCAAGAAACGTCCAAGGTTTAGCGTCAGTGGTTGCGGAGTGTGAGGAGTTAACCTACATCATAACGAAGATTTGCACCCTCTTCCAGAATTCGTTTGAGCTAAGGATTCCCAAACGAATCCTGTTAGGACTTTATGAAATACATCCTTTTGGAGATATAGGACTGGCAAGTTGCGCCCCTAGCCAAGGACTGTCGCAGGACTCAAACCGCGCACTCACTTGCATGCGTGCATGGGTGCCTAGAGACTTTGATTTGTTCTATGGACATTTGATTTAGTTTCCCCATCCCAGTAAGTTTTTTTATTGACTATAATTGTGAATATTGTGTATTTGTCTTAAAAGGATATAAATATCAATTTATTTTTGCCCATCTTGTGTGCTCAATCCAGAATCCCGGTATTAATGTGTTGGTAAGACCTGGTCTACCGTGACAGGGACACCCCCTGAAGGTGTGTTTGGTTAGCAATCAACAAACGACACCCACTCTGCCTCAGGCAGGTGAAAGGGAAAAAAGTTACAGGCTTCAATTACCACACGTAGTTTGTATGTGTGATGGTGCTCTGAAAGTGCTGGGACCATATATAATGGAAGGGAGTATAAGCTGGGTATATAAGTGAAATAATAGTACTAAACCTTTAAGTGGGCATAGGATACCCTGAAGGTTGGGGTGGGTTGTCCAAAGACACCCCCCCCTTCCTCATTGGGTTAGCCCCAGGCATTGTACTCACGTATTGCTTCTTCCCAGAATCTCCCTTCCAAAGCGTGCAGCTGTTCGTGTAAAAGTTCCAAAGGCCAGGGTGTGCAGCGCACAGCAAGGATGATAAGAGCAGGTCTTGCAATAAAAATCCTTTATTTATAGATCATCTGGATGTGGGACAGCAGCAAACTTCAACGCGTTTCGTTCAGAGAGAACTTTTTCAAGAAGTGCTGTATACTATAAAATCATCAGTTTAAATGCAGCTGCCCGCCGGGTTTTCGCGCCAATAGTGACGTCATTGCACGTCATCAGACCAATGGGAATCGTGCACGCCGCGCATGCACCGCGCGCCAGAGCATTCTGGGAGTCCCCGCAAGCCCCAGCCGCGCTCATCACGATCGGCACGCCTCTCAGGACGGCCTCCACACTGAGAGCACGCCTCCGAGAGCCGCGTAGGCTCCGTTCCTACTCCCCGCATCGGCGCATGCGCAGATGCTACCTCCAACTCCCCCAGTAATAAAAACCTGACATGCGATCCACTACTGACTAGGAGGCATGTATAAACATTAAATTGTATGGGAACATTTACAGGCTACTGAAAATCACCAGGCAGGCAACTACAAATATAACATATACAAAAAATGAATATATAACTATTATATAAATACAGAACTAATCACAAAGGAAATAATTATATACATTTGGATAAAACTTAACAAAAAATGTATATAATGAAATATTGACAAAAAATATTAAGAAAAGAATATATGAGAAAAAGTATAAGGAAAAATGTGAATATATAAGAAAAATACATAATCCAACACTATTATGTGTTAGAACAAAAATTATTGTATCAAAATTAATTTTATTACTTAAAAGAATTCTAAAAGAATAATATTAAAACAAATTAAAAAGGTGTAAATGGATCTTATACCTATATCTAAAGAACAGCAAATTGCTTGCTCGTATTAATGAGATGGAGTTTATATCATGTTAATCAATAAATGCATTTGTACATTTATATAATGTGGAGTACTATATATTAGGTATATGGATTTATGTATAAAGAAATTTCTTGAACAATCTTGCTATACTGTGGTTAAGTAAATAATAGCATAGAGAAATACATGACTTATCACAAATTATTTGGTGCAATATGCATTTTTCAGAAAAAAACAGAATACATTGATTACGCAAATGACAAAAAATATATACTGAGGCAAACAGAACGATGACATATGAATGTTTTTTTGTTGAGTATAAACCCTTTAACAAAGGTGGACTAATGGGTTCCTAGAATAGAATAGGATGACTTTTGGTGTACATAGGGGGATAATTGAGTAAAAAACAGTAGACAGTGAGTGTTTTATATATATATATTATGTCTATGATATTAACATTTTTTGTGTATTTTAACTCTTAATATATATACTGAATGGTCTTATTTCAGGAAGTAATTGATATTTCATTCAACATTCATCCCGTCTGGGTACCTTGTTTTTAAAGTGAATATCCAGTAGGATTCTCTACAGTCTAATGCTTTTACAATACTTCCCCCTCTTTCTTTTTTCATTATCTTCTCAATACCCATGAATGAGAAGTTGTTTATGCCTCCCTGTCTGCATTCCGTAAAATGCTTAGACACAGGATGATCAGTATCTTGTTTACGAATCAATCTGCAATGTTCCTGCATCCTCGTCTTTAAAGCCCTTGTGGTCCTTCCGACATATCTCTTCCCACAGCCACAGGTAATAAGATACACCACAAATGTGGTATTGCAATTAATAAAGCTATATATAGTGTGGCGTTTATGTGGGCTGTGGGAAAAGACATGTCGAGCAGGCTTCATGAAACTTCACATACTACAATGATTGCATCTAAAGGATCCTTTAGTGGAGAAACGTTCTGGATCTTTCACCGGCGTGGATATCACGCTTGGTGATAGAAATGTGGCCAATGTCTTGGCTCTTCTGTATACGAATTTTGGGCCTTCCTCTGTGTATTCACGAAGTATAGGATCCATTTTTAGTAATTCCCAATGCTTATTAACAATTTTATTTACGTGATTACTTGATCTATTAAATTGGGAAATGAATAAAGGACAAATCCCATCTTCCTTAGTCTCTCTTTTTTTACTACTAATAGCATGAGAGCCATCCCTCATTCTGGATCCAGACGGCAATACAGTTTCACGCTCAATTTCCGTGACTTCCTGCAATGTAGTTTGGAGGGTCTCCCGATCATATCCCCTCTCAATGAATTTTTTTGTCAGTTCCCCAGACTGAGTGATGAAATCGCTGTGGGTTTACAGGCTACTGAAAATCACCAGGCAGGCAACTACAAATATAACATATACAAAAAATGAATATATAACTATTATATAAATACAGAACTAATCACAAAAGAAATAATTATATACATTTGGATAAAACTTAACAAAAAATGTATATAATGAAATATTGACAAAAAATATTAAGAAAAGAATATATGAGAAAAAGTATAAGGAAAAATGTGAATATATAAGAAAAATACATAATCCAACACTATTATGTGTTAGAACAAAAATTATTGTATCAAAATTAATTTTATTACTTAAAAGAATTCTAAAAGAATAATATTAAAACAAATTAAAAAGGTGTAAATGGATCTTATACCTATATCTAAAGAACAGCAAATTGCTTGCTCGTATTAATGAGATGGAGTTTACTGTATATCATGTTAATCAATAAATGCATTTGTACATTTATATATTGTGGAGTACTACCCTATTTCCTCAATTCTAAGACGCCATCGATTCTAAGACGCACCCTTGATTTAATAAAAAAATTGAGGAAAAAAACCCCACTATATTAAATGTGCAGAATTTTTTTCTGGAGAGAGAGAGGGAGGGAGAGAGGGGGGGGGGAGAGAGAGAGGGAGAGTTGGGGGAAGAGAGAGAGAGGGAACAGAGAGGGAAGAGAGAAAGAGAGGGGGAAGAGAGAGAAAGAGGGGGGGAAGAGAGAGAGAGGGGGAAGAGAGAGAGAGAGAGGGGGGAGGAGAGATAGAGAGAGTGGGGGGAGAGAGAGGGAAGAGAGAGGGAAGAGAGAGAGAGTGGGGGAGAAGAGAGAGATAGGGGGGAAGAGAGAGAGAGGGGGAGAATTGGGGGGAAGAGAGAGGGAAGAGAGAGAGAGAGGGGGAAGAGAGAGAGAGAAGAGAGAGAGAGAGGGGGAAGAGAGAGAGAGAGGGAAGAGAGAGAGAGGGGGGAGAAGAGAGAGAGGGGAGGGGGGAGAGAGAGGGGGAAGAGAGAGAGGGAGAGTTGGAGGGAAGAGAGAGGAAAGAGAGAGAGGGGGGAAGAGAGAGAGAGAGGGGGTGGGAGGGAGAGTTGGGGGGAAGAGAGAGTGGGAAGAGAGAGAGAGGGGGGAAGAGAGAGAGGGGGAAGAGAGAGAGGGGGGAAGAGAGAGAGGGGGGAGAGAGAGAGGGGGGAAGCGAGAGAGAGGGGGGGTGAAGAGAGAGAGGGGGGAGAGAGAGGGACAGAGTGGGAAGAGAGAAAGAGAGAAAGAGGGGGAAAGAGAGCGAGCGAGGGGGGAAGAGAGAGAGAGAGAGAGGGGGTGGGAGGGAGAGTTGGGGGGAAGAGAGAGAGAGTGGAAGAGAGAGAGAGGGGGGAAGAGAGAGAGGACGGGGGAAGAGAGAGAGGACGGGGGAAGAGAGAGGGGACGGGGGAAGAGAGAGAGGGGGGAAGCGAGAGAGGGGGGGGGGTGAAGAGAGAGAGGGGGGTGAAGAGAGAGAGGGGGGTGAAGAGAGAGGGACAGGGGGGGAAGAGAGAAAGAGAGACAGAAGGGGGGAGAGAGAGAGAGGGGGGGGAAGAGAGAGAGAGGGGGGGAAGAGAGAGAGAGGGGGGGGAAGAGAGAGGGGGGAGAGAAGGGAGAGAAAGGGGGGAGAGGAGAGAGAGAGGGGGGAAGAGAGAGGGGGGGCAGAGAGAGAGGGGGGGGAGAGAGGGAGAGGGGGAGAGAGGGGAAGAGAAGGGAGAGAGAGGGGGAGAGGAGAGAGAGAGGGGGGAGAGGAGAGAGAGAGGGGGGAGAGGAGAGAGGGGGGAGAGGAGAGAGAGGGGGGAGAAGAGAGAGAGGGGGGAGAGGAGAGAGAGGGGGAGAGGAGAGAGAGGGGGGGGAGAGGAGAGATGAGAGGGAGGAGGGAGAGAGGAGAGAGATGGGGGAGAGAGGAGAGAGAGGGGGGGAGAGGAGAGAGAGAGGGGGGGGGCAGAAAGGAGAGAGAGAGAGGGGAAAGAGGGGAAAGAGGAGAGAGAGGGGGGAAAAGAGGAGAGGGGGGAGAGAGAAGAGAGAGAAGGGGGGAGGGAGGGAGAGAGGGGAGTGGGGGAATGGGGGAGAGAAGGGGGAGGGGAGAGAAAGGAGAGAAAGATTGGAGGGAAGGGGAGAGAATGAAAGGTCACACACACACACACAAACACAGAGAGAGACAGATACATACACACACACACACAGAGAGACACATACACACACAGAGAGACACACACATACACTGAAAGAGAAAAGCACAGAGAGACAGAGACAGACACGGGGTGGGGGTGGCTTGTGGTGCCGGCAGCACAGCGGTGAGTAGCAGAGGCAGACAGAGGGAACGTGGGGCATGCAGCAGCCACACACTGCTGAATGAATCTCTCCTGTGTGGGGCGGCACTTCCAACAAGCAGAGCGGGGGAGGAGGGGGGCTTGTGGTGCATGCAGCCGAACATACATTGCTCCTTTGGGGACCAGCACTTGGAGCAGGGGGGGGGGGGGGGGGGCTTGTGAGTAGCAGAGGCAGACAGAGGGCTTTTGGGGCATGCAGCAGCCACACACTGCTGAATCAATCTCTCCTGTGTGGGGGCGGTAATTCCAGCAAGGGGGGGAGCGCTGGACATGTAGCCGATCATACACTGCTCCTTTGGAGACCGGCACTTGGAGCAAGCTAGGGGGGAGCGCTGGACATGCAGCCGATCATACACTGCTCCTTTGGGGACCAGCACTTGGAGGGAGGGGGGTAGGGGTTTGGTGGCAGAGTCGCGGGGCATGCAACGGGACACACTGCTCCTCTGTGTGGGGGGGGGGGGCGGGGGGGGGGGCGGGGGGGGGAGCAGAAACGCAGGGCAAACGCTGAAAGCTGCTGTGGCTTCTGCAGCGCCCCCTGGCTGTTTTTTTTGTGTGTTTTTTTGAGTACATCGATTCTAGGACGCAGTCCCTATTTCAGACACGTGAAAAAGGGAAAAAAAGTGCGTCTTAGAATCGAGGAAATACGGTATATATTAGGTACAGGCATACCCCGCATTAACATACGCAATGGGACCGGAGCATGTATGTAAAGCGAAAATGTACTTAAAGTGAAGCAGTACCTTTTTTTCACTTATTAATGCATGTACTGTACTGCAATCGTCATATACGTGCATAAGTGATGTAAATAACGCATTTGTAACAGGCTCTATAGTCTCCACGCTTGCTCACAGCTTTGGTACAGGTAGGGAGCCGGTATTGCTGTTCAGGACGTGCTGACAAGCGCATGCGTGAGCTGCCATTTGCCTATTGGGCGACATGTACTTACTCGCGAGTGTACTTAAAGTGAGTGTCCTTAAAGCGGGGTATGCCTGTATATGGATTTATGTATAAAGAAATTTCTTGAACAATCTTGCTATACTGTGGTTAAGTAAATAATAGCATAGAGAAATACATGACTTATCACAAATTATTTGGTGCAATATGCATTTTTCAGAAAAAAACAGAAAAAAACAGAATACATTGATTACGCAAATGACAAAAAATATATACTGAGGCAAACAGAACGATGACATATGAATGTGGGTTTCTATGGATGTGGTCTCCCTATACTCGATCATACAACACGATCTGGGTATGACGGCTGTCCGCCATTTTATAGAATGCCCAGGTAGTTCTATACTCACAACCACATTTATTATGGAATCAATACTTTTTTTACTCACTCACAATTATTTTCTTTTTGAGCACGAATTTTATTTGCAACTTCGGGGTACGGCAATGGGGACAAGTTTTGCCCCCTCCTATGCCAACCTTTTTATGGGGTGGTGGGAGAACAACTTTATTTATAGTAGCACCAACACGTACAGGCACAATATTATTTTCTATAAACGTTTTATTGATGACCTTATTTTTATTTGGCACGGGAACACTGACACTTTATTAGAATTTATTAATTATCTAAATGATAACAGTCTAGACATTCACCTCACTGTTAATTATCATTCACATTACATAAGCTACCTGGACATTCTCTTTTATATAGACATTAATCAAAAAATACAATCTGATGTTTATAAGAAACCTAATTCAAGGAATTCATTTCTTAGAGCGGACAGCTGTCACCCCAGATCTGTGATTAAGGGAATACCTAAGGGTCAGTACCTCAGGCTGAGGAGAAACTGCTCAACCCACAGCGATTTCATCACTCAGTCTGGGGAACTGACAAAAAAATTAATTGAGAGGGGATATGATCGGGAGACCCTCCAAACTACATTGCAGGTAGTCACGGAAATTGAGCGTGAAACTGTATTGCCGTCTGGATCCAGAATGAGGGATGGCTCTCGTGCTATTAGTAGTAAAAAAAGAGAGACTAAGGAAGATGGGATTTGTCCTTTATTCATTTCCCAATTTAATAGATCAAGTCATCACGTAAATAAAATTGTTAATAAGCATTGGGAATTACTAAAAATGGATCCTATACTTCGTGAATACACAGAGGAAGGCCCAAAATTCGTATACAGAAGAGCCAAGACATTGGCCACATTTCTATCACCAAGCGTGATATCCACGCCGGTGAAAGATCCAGAACGTTTCTCCACTAAAGGATCCTTTAGATGCAATCATTGTAGTATGTGCAGTTTCATGAAGCCTGCTCGACATGTCTTTTCCCACAGCCCACATAAACGCCACACTATATATAGCTTTATTAATTGCAATACCACATTTGTGGTGTATCTTATTACCTGTGGCTGTGGGAAGAGATATGTCGGAAGGACCACAAGGGCTTTAAAGACGAGGATGCAGGAACATTGCAGATTGATTCGTAAACAAGATACTGATCATCCTGTGTCTAAGCATTTTACGGAATGCAGACAGGGAGGCATAAACAACTTCTCATTCATGGGTATTGAGAAAATAATGAAAAAAGAAAGAGGGGGAAGTATTGTAAAAGCATTAGACTGTAGAGAATCCTACTGGATATTCACTTCAAATACAAGGTACCCAGACGGGATGAATGTTGAATGGAATATCAATCACTTCCTGAAATAAGACCATTCAGTATATATATTAAGAGTTAAAATACACAAAAAATGTTAATATCATAGACATAATATATATATATAAAACACTCACTGTCTACTGTTTTTTACTCAATTATCCCCCTATGTACACCAAAAGTCATCCTATTCTATTCTAGGAACCCATTAGTCCACCTTTGTTAAAGGGTTTATACTCAACAAAAATACATTCATATGTCATCGTTCTGTTTGCCTCAGTATATATTTTTTGTCATTTGCGTAATCAATGTATTCTGTTTTTTTCTGTTTTTTTCTGAAAAATGCATATTGCACCAAATAATTTGTGATAAGTCATGTATTTCTCTATGCTATTATTTACTTAACCACAGTATAGCAAGATTGTTCAAGAAATTTCTTTATACATAAATCCATATACCTAATATATAGTACTCCACATTATATAAATGTACAAATGCATTTATTGATTAACATGATATAAACTCCATCTCATTAATACGAGCAAGCAATTTGCTGTTCTTTAGATATAGGTATAAGATCCATTTACACCTTTTTAATTTGTTTTAATATTATTCTTTTAGAATTCTTTTAAGTAATAAAATTAATTTTGATACAATAATTTTTGTTCTAACACATAATAGTGTTGGATTATGTATTTTTCTTATATATTCACATTTTTCCTTATACTTTTTCTCATATATTCTTTTCTTAATATTTTTTGTCAATATTTCATTATATACATTTTTTGTTAAGTTTTATCCAAATGTATATAATTATTTCTTTTGTGATTAGTTCTGTATTTATATAATAGTTATATATTCATTTTTTGTATATGTTATATTTGTAGTTGCCTACCTGGTGATTTTCAGTAGCCTGTAAATGTTCCCATACAATTTAATGTTTATACATGCCTCCTAGTCAGTAGTGGATCGCATGTCAGGTTTTTATTACTGGGGGAGTTGGAGGTAGCATCTGCGCATGCGCCGATGCGGGGAGTAGGAAGGGAGCCTACGCGGCTCTCGGAGGCGTGCTCTCAGTGTGGAGGCCGTCCTGAGAGGTGTGCCGATCGTGATGAGCGCGGCTGGGGCTTGCGGGGACTCCCAGAATGCTCTGGCGAGCGGCGCATGCGCGGCGTGCACGATTCCCATTGGTCTGATGACGCGCAATGACGTCACTATTGGCGCGAAAACCCTGCGGGCAGCTGCATTTAAACTGATGATTTTATAGTATACAGCACTTCTTGAAAAAGTTCTCTCTGAACGAAACGCGTTGAAGTTTGCTGCTGTCCCACATCCAGATGATCTATAAATAAAGGATTTTTATTGCAAGACCTGCTCTTATCATCCTTGCTGTGCGCTGCACACCCTGGCCTTTTCAATTACCACACACTTTAAAAAATAAATTAATCCACTGCACACTCCCCAAAATCAGCCACCCCACAAGAAGACAGAAGACCCCAGAAGAAGACGGAGAAGACCCCACAATGGATTACAAATAGAAAAAAGAAGATAAAGACACTTATGGATTATAATGGATTTTTTATTGTATGGTTACCTGGTTCCTGTTGGATTAGCTGCTCCAGTGGTTCCGGTTCCCCTTGATTGCTGTGACTGGTTCATCTAATGGTAAGTAAAAAAAGAAAATATATTTTAATTTTATTTTACAGGATTTTTGGACTTTTTTCCCTGACGTCCATTTTTTTTATGTCCATTTATTTGTCCTGAATGTATGTATGTCACTATGGGTATACATACGTACAGGACAAATCAGTGGTTGTATTGTACACTACCGACACACTTTATTAAAGTGTGGCCGGTACCGCAAGCCGGGAGATTTCCCGGCTTGCTTGTGGCTGCCCCTCGGCGTGCCGCGCGTCATAGACGCGCGGTCACGCGTCTTCGGGAGCCTGCGCCCCCTGAACGCGCGTCCAGGGCTCCCCGAGGGAGCCCTGGTGTCCCGCGATCTGCGGGACGGCGGCAGGGGTTTCCGGGGGACCCGGCGGACCCGGTAGCGGTAGGGAGAGCGCCCCGATCGGAGGGCGCTCTTCCGCTGCTTCGGCGCGCGCCCGTCACACTCGGCGCGCGCCAGGCTACTGCTGCGGCCAAGAACGGGCAAATGCTCGAATAAACTTGGCCGCAGCAGTATGTTCATTTTTAATGTGATTAAATTGTTTTTAATGCTCTTTTATTGCACCTGTATTTATGTCTGTAAACTATAGATGGACATAAATACAGGTATAATAAAAACGTGTTGGCTTGCCTTGTTTGGATGTTTTTTGAATGGTAATTTGCTGCTTTGTGTAAAAATGTGTTGCTAATGTACCTTTAATGTTTGCAAATGTTTAGTTAAAGTCTGGTTTCTATAGAATATTTTATTGGTTTATTTTTGGCATATACTGTAGAAGTTGTTTGATGGTTACTTTGTCATAGATTAATTTACACGGTGGTTTGATTGTAGGATTTGAAGTGTGTAATTGAATTGGATTGTAATTAATTGGTGATTGGATTAATTGATGGTACTGTAAATTAATTGTGTTGATGCTTTGTTTTTCTTTAATGATTGTATCTGAATCTTGTTTGGATTAGTGTCTTTGATTTGGAGCATTGTTTGACATAGTATATATCATGCAAAGATTATTTGTATCGTGTACACATTGTCAAATTGAGTGTTTGTATTTAGATTTATTAGATATTGATTGAGCTTGGTGATGTTTGATATTGGGAGACATTTGTATTTGGCCATGTACTGTATTTATTTGTATATTGGTTAATCATGCATATACAGTATATATATATATAAATATATATATATATATATATATTCTAATATATATATATATATATATATATATATATATATATATATATATATATATATATATATATATATATATATATATATATATATATATATTCTAATTACCCACCATAACCTTAATGACAGTGGTGATTACCTAGTCTAGTCTCAAACCTGCTAGCCATTAAGACCAGCCTCACACTGATGATACCCATCAAGGTTGAAACATGTATGTGAGTAGGTCTAATGGCTTTGCATCTCATCCCAGCCTCTGTTTAAAAGCTGTGTTTAAAACAGCATGCATTGGCTTGAGGATTGGCTTGTGTAATACGAGCTTGAGACAAAAGGTGGCACTGAGTGCTCATTTGCATGTCATTTCCCAGAATCCCTTGCTGCAGTGGAAGTGCTGTATGCTGGGTGACAATGGGGAAAGACAGGGTTGCAGACCTGTCTAAGACATGCAAATGAACATACAGTAATATTTACAGTTGCTTTATGCTTTACTGTGGAGGGTTTTTGTCACTTTTTTTACCCACCATAACCTTAATGACAGTGGTGATTACCTAGTCTAGTCTCAAACCTGCTATCCATTAAGACCAGCCTCACACTGATGATACCCATCAAGGTTGAAACATGTATGTGAGTAGGTCTAATGGCTTTGCATCTCATCCCAGCCTCTGTTTAAAAGCTGTGTTTAAAACAGCATGCATTGGCTTGAGGATTGGCTTGTGTAATACGAGCTTGAGACAAAAGGTGGCACTGAGTGCTCATTTGCATGTCATTTCCCAGAATCCCTTGCTGCAGTGGAAGTGCTGTATGCTGGGTGACAATGGGGAAAGACAGGGTTGCAGACCTGTCTAAGACATGCAAATGAACATACAGTAATATTTACAGTTGCTATATATATATATATACACATGATGAAGCCACTGTACAAATAAGTGGATATCGGGTCAGGGTGGCTTAACCCCTTAATGACTGTTGCGGTTAATAACCGCTAAGGTCATTAAGGGGTTAGGGGACATTAGTTTGGTACTCGTTCTTGTTTTGTATATTTTTCAGCACCCCACTGTATGGACGGGGAGGAAGATGCAGCTGGCCTTCATTGTGGGTGCAGAACAAGGGTGAGTACAACATGTATTTAATGTATTTATTGTATTAATGTATATTTAATGGGCAAATGCATTATTATCCATATGTGGATAATAGTAATTTTGCACATTAATGTAGTGTTAGGGGGCGAGGGGGATGTGTGTGGTATATTGCTATGTTTATTGGGGGCAATTGTCCCCAATAAACATGCTATTATGCCTTAATCCCTTCATTGCTTCAGCGGATAGCCGCTAAGGTAATGAAGCAGCTTTAATGTATTTTTTTTTCAACCAAAAAAGTTTTTATTGAGTGCATGGTACAATTATCACATTTTCTGCCAACCCATTGTCTTATACAACAGTACCCATACCAACTCATTTTATAAGTAGACTCACTTAAGACATACCGGGGTTACGTACAGACCAACAAGACTTACAATCATACGACACCAAGGAGAGGAGGAAGGGAGGGGCGGGGGGTGAGGTTGCCCCAGAGAGGCTTCAGCTCCGTTGGGCTCATCTTGGAAACTACGGTTCCATCAAGGCTCTGGATCTCTTGGGCTTTGAAGACTTCCGGTCCGACAGATCTCAGGTTAACTGCAATCGTAATGTTGGCGTCTAATCTCACGTATGTATCCTAGTCCCTGCTCGTTCATTTTGCTTCCGAATTTAGTTATCCCCTCTTGTTGATCGTATTGTATGTCTCCCCATCCCCTACACTCATCAAAGGGGAACGCGCCTAGAGCTATTAGAGCAGTATGTTGGAGGCATTGATCCCTGGGATATCGTTCAGGTCTAGCCATGGAGACCAGACTTTTAGAAAGTTTGTGCCGGTGTCGTTAACCAGACTCGTTAACTGTTCCATCCGGCAAACGTGCCAAATTCTATTCCTGATTTTTGGGATATTTGGTAGTTCCGACTGCTTCCACAATGCTGCGATTTCGCACCTCAGGGCAGTTGCCAAATGTGCAATCAATTTGTGCTCCGACCTGTTTAACCCCGGGGTGCGTCTGGCCAGCAGAAACAACCAGGGGTCTAAAGGGATCGCGCAGTCTAGAATTCTCTGGAGCCAATTTCTGATATCTTCCCAGATTGGGAGTATCTTGGTGCAACCCCACAGCATGTGCAGCAAGTCTGCCTGCTCCCCACATTGTTTAGGGCACAATGGGGGGTAGCCCCTGAAAAACTTTGACAATCGTAGTGGGGTCAAATACCACCTCATCAGGACCTTATACGCGTTCTCCTTTAATGTCGTGCAAATTGAGCTCTTAGCTGCCGCCAAGACGATATAGTCCCATTCCTTGTCCTCTAATGTGTCCCCTAAGTCTCTTTCCCATCTATTCCTATATTTTAATGTCACGTCGGCGTCAGGATTCGGAGTGACCACCGCTTTGTACATTGTAGAGATAAGTCCTCTTATTCCTGTTCCAGTAGAACAGAGCTGTTCAAAATTAGTGCGTTTAGCCCGAATGGGGAATTTATCATAAAAAGCTCTTAACTGGAGGTATCTAAAGAATTCTAAGTTTGGAACTGATTTTTCAGACTTAATTTGCTCAAATGGTTGGATAGAAATTCTACCCTCCAGGTGTAAAAGGCGAGTGTAGCCCTTCTGTGTCCAAATAATGAAATCCTTCTTCTGCAGGCCCGGAGCGAAATCAGGGTTTCCCAAAATTGGGGTCATCAAGGAGTGTTGTCTCATTAAGACATGTTTGTATTTGCTTTTGTCCCATACTGCCAAAGAGCCGACAATCGCGGGGAACGGGTGTTTGAAGTCCTTACGGACCTTATTTGGAAGCCAGATCAGGTCCTGCAGCGCCACCGGGGCACAGCAGGCTGCCTCCAGCTCCACCCAACGCCTTCGACTAGGGTGGGTGAGCCACTGGATGATTTGGGTTAATTGGGCCGCTCTATAATACGACAACAGGCAAGGTACTGCTAAGCCTCCTTTTGTTGTAGGCCGAATTAGTGTGCTAGTTTTGACACGGGGGGTTTTATTACCCCAGATAAATTTCACCATTGCGGACTGTAACCTAAGGATCTCTTCCCTGATTATAGGGACCGGAAGAGTTTGAAAAAGGTACAGAATTCTGGGAAGGAGATTCATTTTTAGAGATTGAATCCTGCCAATCCAGGATATGTTGTACCCTTCCCATTTCCGGAGATCTTCCTTCAGTGTCCGAATTAGTCTGGGGTAATTAGCTTTATAAAGGGTGCCTGACTGTTTCGTGATATTGATTCCTAGATATTTTATGGAGGAAGTTTGCCATTTGAAATCAAAGTTCACCGTGATCAGTTTCTCGGTAACTTTAGGTAAATTGATATTTAGGGCTTCTGATTTTTCCTGGTTAATTTTAAAACCCGATAACGTATTAAATTCCCCTAATATTTGGAAAAAGTTCGGCAGAGAGGTGAGGGGCTGTGATAGTGTGAGTATCACGTCATCAGCGTACAGGGCCACCTTATGTGGCTGGTCACTAATTTGGATTCCTGCTATATTCGGGCTAAGGCGGATGTGCGCCGCTAGGGGTTCAATACATAGCGCAAAAAGAAGGGGTGACAGAGGACAACCCTGCCTGGTGCCGCTCTTTATCTGAAATTCTCCCGAGGTGAAGCCCTGGTGTCTGACCTTCGCCGTCGGTCCCCGATACAGAGCGAGAATTGCCTCAATCATTCTCCCCCCCAATCCGAACGCCCCAAGCGTCTCTCTCAAGTAGGGCCAATCAATTCTGTCGAACGCTTTTTCTGCATCTAAACTAAGCACCATAGACGGGATATGTTTTTTTGCGCCAGATCAATCAAGTCGATAATCTGTCTGGTGTTATCAGCTGCTTGTCGACCGCATACTGCTGCGGCCAAGTTTATTCGAGCATTTGCCCGTTCTTGGCCGCAGCAGTAGCCTGGCGCGCGCCCGAGTGTGACGGGCGCGCGCCGAAGCAGCGGAAGAGCGCCCTCCGATCGGGGCGCTCTCCCTACCGCTACCGGGTCCGCCGGGTCCCCCGGAACCCCCTGCCGCCGTCCCGCAGATCGCGGGACACCAGGGCTCCCTCGGGGAGCCCTGGACGCGCGTGCAGGGGGCGCAGGCTCCCGAAGACGCGTGACCGCGCGTCTATGACGCGCGGCAAGCCGAGGGGCAGCCACAAGCAAGCCGGGAAATATCCCGGCTTGCGGTACCGGCCACACTTTAATAAAGTGTGTCGGTAGTGTATGAACCCTACTTGATCGGGATGGACCAACTTGGACAACACCTGGTTAAGGCGGTTAGCTAAAAGTTTGGAAAATATTTTCGTGTCTGAGTTTATTAACGAGATGGGTCTATAGCTTTTACAGTCCGCTGGGTCTTTTCCTTGTTTGTGGATTACTGAGATAGACGCCTGGAGCATCGAGCTCGGGATGGGGGCACCATCCAGAAAGGAATTACATAATTTTAGTAGGTGAGGAGCTAATATTTTGCGGAATTTCTTATAATAGAGATTGGAGAAGCCATCTGGGCCTGGGGCCTTGGCTGCCTTTAATGACTTCATTACCTCTAGGAGTTCCTCTGTAGTAAAGTCTGCCTGTAGTGCGTCCCTCTCCTCTCTGGTCACTTGAGGCAATTGAGCCTCTGTTAAGAACGTCTTTAATCGTGCTTTTGTGGTTGGTGTGTGTGCCACCTTCGCCCCATCGTAGAGGGTCTCGTAGTATATTTTGAATTCGTTAACTATTTGTTTGGGGTCAGAGGTCAGATCCCCCTGCACTGTTCGAATTGCCTGAATTTGGGAGATTGGTTTATGTCTCTAAGTTTGTTGGCAAGTAGGGTATCTGGCCTGTTTGCTTTCTCAAAAAATTTCCTCTTCGACCATGTCAGCTCCTTTTCAGCACGGGAAGTCAGCAAGATATTAAGCTTAGTTTTAGTGTCTAGCAACTCCTTAAGGGTCATTGCATCCTTGTTACTGTAGTTTTATGTCGAGCTGAGAGGACTGCCAATTCTGCTTGTAATTGATTGATTTTCTTGTCCTTCTCCCTCTTTCGTCTGCTTGCAATCCTTATGAGCTCTCCTCTCAGAGTCGCCTTATGGGCTTCCCATAAGGTAGCCTGCGAAGACACACTTCCCGTATTCTCCTGAAAATATTCCCTGATTCTATCCCCTACATTTTGTGCAATTTCGGGGATTTTTAGTAAGACTTCATTGAGCTTCCAGTTCGCTCCTGGTCTGTCTAGAATAAAATCAGAGCACCGCAGCTCTATCAGTGCATGATCTGACCACGAAATATCGTGGATGCCCGTGTGGGAGATCTGTGAAACCATTCTACTGGATACAAAAAGGTAGTCTATCCTACTATATCTGTCATGTGGGTGGGAGTAGAATGTAAACCCTTTATCCTGTCGGTGCTGTTCTCGCCAAATATCTAAAAGGTTATTGGTTCTCAGCCCTCTATTCCAAGTTTGCCTTATTCTTGAGTTAATTTTACCGCTCGGGGTGCATCTATCTAGTATTGGATCTAGCGTCTGGTTAAAGTCGCCCCCAAGTATTACACAGCCTTGCGCTATCCTCTGAAGGATAGAGAAGAATCTTTCTAGGAACGTTTCCGTGCCTTCACTTGGCGCATAAACGTTTGCCAGCGTGATTGGTTGACCTCTTATTTCGCCGCTTATAATTAGGAATCGGCCGTTGTAGTCTTTTTTAATAGTCTTAATCGCAAAGGGCAAACGGTTATGTACTAGAATGGCCACCCCTCTCTTTTTTTTGGTGGCTGAAGCTGAGAACCAGTTCTTAAACCTATAATCAATATATTTCGGTGAACTTGATTTAGAAAAATGTGTTTCCTGTAAGAGGATGATGTCAGGGTCAGTTTTTTTGTAGTCCGCCATAGCTAATCTGCGCTTCCCTGGATTGTTAAAGCCTTTCACATTATGTGATATAATAGTAATCCCTTTACTCATGATTGCAATTCCACACCTTTTCTCTTGCGTAAGCAGCCGTCGGAGCCCATGATGTCGGCGGTGAGGATGGCTGGTGCCTCTGGGGCTGATTCCACCTGACAGCGAGCTGTATCTGTGGCATGGGAATACAGCGGGGGACACACTGGGAAGACACAAAAATACACAAATCAACATTCATTCCAACATAACTGTCCGGGGACTGGGCGGGAACTAGCTCCCCCAATCTCCTTCTTTGCCCTCTCCAGGCGTGAAGCCTGGGTGGAGTTCGGGATGGCCCTCCATCCCCCTCTCCCGCCCTGCTCGGCTGGCCTAGACGGGACTTTCATGGGCCATTCGTGGGTCTTCTCTCCCACGCCCATGTGGAGACTCATGCACAAAGCCATCGCGAGGGACAGCATCCCTCCTCCCTCTCCTGCCTGTGCAGTGTAATGGTGTAACGACAACTGTTCGTTATGTAGTTTCTTAATTTTGAATTCAACTGTTAACTTTAAAATTTAAGTGTAAGGTTCAGAGTGTAATTGCTTGCCCTTGACCGCTAGTCGCTCGTATACTTTCCTGCCTGCCTCTGTCTTGGTATGTGCCTCTACAAGCTGCTGACCTGGGATGAGGTATGCTCAGTTAGTCTCCTGCTCCTTGTCTGGGCCTCCTTGTTTCTCTAGTAGTGGCCCCTAGGCCTAGCTGTGTGCTGTGAGTGGTGTGTGGTGCGTCTCTGTTTAATAATTACTGCTGTAATGCCCACGTTATTATGTCCCACTCTCTATTATCCCCTTCTATCTGTTATCTGGGCATGTGAACTTCCGCCCCCTCGTCGCCTCCGATGTCCGCCTGCTTTCTTTGCACTGTGTGCCGCCTTTGGCTCGTCGCTCTTTCCTCTCTGAGTTGTAGGTGAGTGTCTTGGCGTCGCCGTGCCAGTGTGCGCCGGTACTCGCGGGTTTGCGGCCTCTTCCGGTGCGCGATGATGATGACTTCCGGTATCGCCGTCAGTCTGCCTCCTCCAAGATGGCGCCCGCTCTATTTCCGGAGCCGTTCTTCCGGCGGCCGCCATTTCCCTTCAGATAGCCCGCGAAGAAGGACGTCTCCTCACCTGCTCCCGCGTCTGGAAGCGCTCCACTTCCGCAATGAAGCCATGCGGTGAGGCACTTTTTGTGGCACCATGTTGGATGTCTTGCATTCCACTGCGATCCGCCATTTGCAGCAACAGGTAGGGGCTTGAATTTTTGTTACTTTTCTTTTCCTTTTGCTTAGGAGGATTACGGGTTTCCCGTAGATTCCTTGTTGTCTCAGAGCACTCTTGGTACAGGGCGTGCTTCCGTGATCAGCAGTCCAGCACTCTTAGTGGCATTAGCAGCAGGGTATTGGCCCTGCCAGGCAAAGCGGCAAGCTCTCTTCTTAACCAACTGTTGGGTAACCCTGTACCCTAACTTTTAGACCGTGTATTCGGTCAACTGTATTTAGGCATTCACCTCAAATTACTGTGGGTATCGCCGGGTCTCGGGGTGATTTGGAGGGACCTACAGTGTTCCACTCTGTCTCCTCCCGTGCCTCTCTCCTGGGGCTTTTTGTCGGGCCCTCCTTCAGCCCCAGTTTATCGAGGAAATCCTCACTCTCTCCTGGGTCCTTCATTGATATGGCCTTCCCGTTCCTTATGACCAAGAGGCCGAACGGGAAGGTCCAACGATATCTAACTGCCCGGTCTCTCAGCAGTTTAGTGACAGGTTGCAGTGCTCTTCTCCTCGCTAGTGTGATCGGGGATAGATCTTGGAACAACTGCATCGTGGCTCCCTCGAACCGGCAGGCCCCCTCCGCTCTGGCGCATTTGAAGATTGCGTCCCTTGTCTTAAAGTAATGTAGCCTAGCGATAATATCACGCGGTTGCTCCATTGCTGCAGGGCGGCTTCTAAGGGCTCTGTGACAGCGGTCCTTGGCTCTTTCTGTTGCCGGTATGTCGGGCAGGATTGTTTCTAGCCACCTTGATATGAATTCCTCCACATCAGTGATTGCCTCCGGGACCCCGCGCACTCTAATATTGTTGCGGCGGTCCCGGTTTTCAGCATCCTCCTGCCTATCCAGTATCTCCGCTATCTGGGTTTGCATATATAAGGTTCTTTTGTCCGTTTTCTTTATCTGCTTAGATGCGGTCGCCATCTTTTCCTCGAGGGCCCCTGTCCTCTCCCCCAGGCCCTGTACCTCGTTTTTTAAGTCCTGGAGCCCGACATAAATCATATTTTTCATGTCCTGGTATAGGCGATCAAAATCGCAGATTCGGACAGGCTTCTGTGTGGGCTCATTTGGGGGGTCCTCTTCCCTCTCCGACTCAGACCCCGCTGCTGATTCCGGCGCCCTTGCTGTAGCAGCGCCTCGTGGGGTAGAGCGGCCCAGATATCTCCTTAAATCTCCCTCTTTCTTTTTCTTTGCGGTGAGTGGGGCCATCACGGGAGTATCTGCCTCACTGTCACTACTTTTATTGGGTATTTATGTTGTCGATTACTGCCTTTTTCATAATGTTATGGGAGGTGGGGGATGGAGCTCTGATTCTATGCTGCCATCCGCTCCAGCCTCGCGCATGCACCTCGCTTTAATGTATTTTTATTAATATTGTGAGGTAGCAGGTGACCCCCTGCTCCCACACACTATTATTAAAATGTACATTAATGCAGCTTCATTACCATAGCGGATAGCCGCTATGGTAATGAATTATTATTTATTGTTATCATTTTTTTAATACTATTGTAGATGTGCAGGGGGTCTCCTGAGCTGAACCCCTACTTCAGGAGTTACAGGCCTCGTTATGTATGTATTTTAATTGGACAACTGCACTATTATCCATTTGTGGATAATACAGTAGTAATGTTGCCCATTACTGTATTGTATGTTGTGTATTGCTATGTTTATTGGGGGCAATTGTCCCCAATAAACATACTATTATGCGTTAACCCCTTCATTGCCTTAGTGGCTATCCACTATGGTAATGAAGCAGCATTAATGTATTTTAATAATATTGTGCAGGAGCAGGGGGTCCCCTGAGCAGAACCGCATTTATTTGTGGCTCAGAGACCCCCTGCTTACCGAGTTACAGGCCCCGGTTTGGGGCATCGGTTACTGTGTCGACGCCATGTTTATTGCAGGCACGTAGTGTTTGGGACGCTTTAAACATGGTGGCGACACTGCCCACCCGATAACACATACCGGGGCCTGTAACAAGGGAAGCAGGGGGTCCCTGGTCCACAAAGCTATGCGTTCAGCTCGGGGGACCCCCTGCTCACTGTACAGTATTATTAAAAAAATATTCATGCTGCTTCGCTACCATAGTAGATAGCCGCAAAGGTAAGGAACGAGTCTTTATTGATATGTGTGTTTTAGTCATAGTGTAGATGTGCAGAGGGTCTCTGGAGATGAACCGCTTTGGTTTTAGGTCCGGGGACTCCCTGCTTCCCGAAATACAGGCCCCATTATGGGGTGTCGGTATCCTTCTGCTTTGTTTACATTCCGCGGTCACGTGATCGGGACCTTTAAATGCAGAGGGATACCGGCACCTCATAAAGGGGCCTGTATCTCGGGAAGCAGGGGGTCCCCGGACCTGAAACAATGCGGTTCAACTCCGGAGACCCCTTGCACATGTACACTATGAATAAAAATGGTTTTAAAAATAATTTTTAATGTGCTGATGTCTGCGCCGAGAGAGCAGCGGATCTCTCTCTGCTGCAAACACATCTCGCCAGTGGACGGCTTCTCGGCAGTTTCTCGCCAGGCAGCCGTCTCGCCACCGGTTACTAGCCATTTTATCAAATGGTGGTGGTGCATTCATTCGCCAGGGATTCGCCCCTTACAGCATACAGCTAGTTTATCACGCCAAAAACATGGCTAATTGCTAAACTAGCTAATGCATTTTTCCGCTGCTTACTGCATGATGCCCTAAGTCAGCTAGATCCGCGGTTCTCAGATTATCCCGGTTATGTGCGTTTTTTTGTCATTTTCGCCTGGAGTGAACTGCGTTATTTTCGCGCTCGTGATATAGGTATTTTATTCTCGCTGTCTGCAATACTGCAATGCCATGTAAAAACTTAGGGGGGCATTTGCGAGCTGTTGTCTTGGAAGTCTAATACCTCCGCGGTTCAACCTACGTCAGTAAACAGTCTGTGTGTGTGCGCGCAGTAATTGTAAATTTGCATATTTAAAGTATACATGCATTTGCAGTGCTGTGCTGCTGTACAGTATGTCTAATTTGAAAATTGTTGAAACACATAGGCGTGTACAGCACTGTAACAGTGTCACATTTCTGCATATACAGTACAGCGCTCTCCCCTCGCTCAGGATAATTAGCTGCACTGCAGGGTATTTCAACTTCTTATCTTCTGTGCAATGCAGTACATCTCTCCCACGCCATTCCTTTGAACGTGTGTCTGGTTTCAATCACATTCCTGCTTTACAGCAGGAATTTACTGCGCATGCGCCTGTAACTTCGCCCACCACTGCTTGCTTGCCTGAGTGCGTGACCAAAAAAAATGTTAAAAATTTTTTTATTGTAATTTTTTTTCACAAGCCTGCAAAAACCATCTTACTGTATTGCGATATTCAATCTGTGCTGTAGCTATTGACTGCGACACTGTGCGTTTTACTGCACATGGTTGATTTGTGTGCTTTTTAAATACTGTATTTGGGGGTGAAATCAGTGTAAAATATCTGATTACCTAAGAACAGTATAATGTCCCCCTTAGGAGGTGTGTGGGTACAAGGAACATTAGCCCCAGAACACAGGTAAGCGGACTGGGGTACTCACGGTTGGCAGATATCAGCTGTTTCTTTGGCGTGCGTCACGCTAATGAAAAACAGTAGAAGAAATCCTGCGGGAGGTGAGCGGAGCACAGCAGAGCAAATGCAGGGGCTAAACACCAAGATGAATAAAAGTCCTTTATTGCATGATCGACATCATGGTAAGTGGTGAGTAAACATCTCTTACGCGTTTCAGGCGTCTGCCCTTTATCAAAGAGAACTATTCAACACACTGCAACTGCCCGTCTGATATAGGTCTATCCCTGCTTCCAGCTGATCTCAATGGGATGATTTTCGCGCGAGAACGTCAGGCTACGATCTCATTGGCTGTCTGGTGCAGCCAATGGGATGAATGAACCCATGTACTGCGTGTGTGACGTGCAGGATATGTTTCAGATCAGCAGAGCTGCTGCAGTGTGTATGAAAAAAAGCAACAATATTGTAAGACAACATTAAAGACATATTAAAAACAATGTATCTATATAGTGAAACAATCTACTCGGCTGAAATGGTGGTAAGGAGGTAACAGATGCAGAAGAATGATACATATCATATACCACAGCTATTGATAATAAGAGGTAGTTAATAAAGATTTTTTCTTAATGTAAAACAGCAGTAGGAACCTGATTTTAATATAGTAATAGCTGTATATTAGTTGTTCATTGATTAGACTTATAAGCTCTTCTAGATAATAATCATACAATCAGAATTCCTAATATGTCCACCCTATATAGGGAGTTAATGGAAAGAAGCATAGTACACTTATGGTCATATACATATATATGTACAGAACAGAAAAATACAGCAATAGGTGATGTACAATCATATATATAGAATTTCGGTTTATTCCACATTATGAAAATGATATTCTATCCTGATATATCAACTTCATTTTTATGAAACAACACTTAGAAATCACCCATTTCATTGACAATCCTATACTGCTATATATGCTTGGACAGTTCTCATACAGTGTTTATTTGGGGACATTAATGTCCTTAGTCATACCCTGCCATATAGTGTAACTGTATATGCAAATAATATATCTATATACAATTTAATTATGTTTTTGTATCCTTAGTGTGTCAAACATGCTGTGTTGTAGTGGTATAGATATGCTGTATGCTATTGATGTTTATATAGCATATAGTGTTTGATTAGAATTTGATTAAAATTAGAAAGTGTTTCAACTCCCAGTCAATGTTCATACCCTTGGGGGCCAATGTCCCAAGGGTATATATCCAGTGCATTTCTCGACGGTTAAGGAGTGACTCTCTGTCTCCTCCTCTAGGATGAACAGGGATATGTTCCAGAGCACTGAATGTTAAATGCTCTATCGAGCCTTGTACACATTTGTTAAAGTGTCTGGCCACTGGGTAGTTGTCATCTTTATTTCTAATTGTTCTGATATGTTCCCTAATTCTTATCTTTAGTGGTCTTATAGTCCTTCCAATATAACTAGAGCCACATGCGCATTTGAGAACATAGACAACATATTTGGAGTTACAAGTTAAAAATGAATTTATCTTATGTCTATGTCCCGTGAAGATGTTCTTAATTGTTTTAATGGGGAGTGCGTATTTGCAAAAGTTGCATGTTCCACATTTGTAGAACCCCTTGGGAAACCCTTTCTCTGGAACCCTTCTATCTCTGTACATACTGGGAGATAAGTGATCTCCCAATGTTTTGGCTTTACGATAAACTATTTTCGGTTTGGAGAGTGTAACTCTATCTAAATCCCCATCTAGTCTGAGTGCCTCCCAATGTTTGTTCAGGATTGATCGTATAATTCCTGCTTGTCTCGAGTAAGTGGTAATGAATAAGGGTATATCACCCTCCTGAGTACTTTTTTGCTTTTTGGCCTTCTTATGTCTGCACAATATATCTTCTCTTTTACATTGTTTAGCGTTTTGTAAAGCACTTTCAAGAACATTATCTGAGTAACCACGAGCCTTAAATCTTATTTTAAGTTGTTCTGCTTGATCTTTGAAACTTGAGTCAGTCGAGCATATCCTCCTGAGCCGTAAAATCTGACTCCTGGGAATGCTGTTCAAGAGTGGTCTAGGGTGTGCACTATTTGCTCTGAGCAGAGAGTTGCGAGAATTTGCTTTTCTGTAAATGTTAGTTTGTATGGAAAGATCAGTGTCCACATATAAGAGAAGATATAAAAAATCAATATAATGGTCATGAACCATATGTGTAAATCTAAGATTGCAGTCGTTTGATTCAAGGTATGTGAAGAATAGTGAAAGTGTGTGTGCATCCCCAGACCAGATTAATAACAGGTCGTCAATATAGCGACGATAAAACTTAATGTGATGTCTATACGGGTTAGTGTCACCGAAAATGTGTTGTGTTTCCCAATGTCCCATGAATAAATTGGCGTATGAAGGTGCAACTGAAGTCCCCATCGCCGTGCCCTGTGTCTGTAAATAATATTGATTGTTAAACGTGAAATAATTGTGCTGTAATAAAAATAATACACTATCCAAAATAAACGTGATTTGTGCCAAGTGAAGGTTGGAATTATTTAAGAAATAAGTGACTGCTTTAATGCCCTTAGTGTGTTCAATTACTGTGTATAAGGAAGTCACATCTAATGTGACCCAAGTGTATGTGTGACACCATGTGATGAAAAGAAGAACATCAGGAGCATCCAGTATATCGGATGTTTCAGATCCAGAGAACCGACCTTCAGTGGTTTCATTCACAACAGATGAAGACACGGATCGCCTCAGTGACTTCATAGACGCAGAAGAACGTCACAAAAAAGACACATCATATCGTCAATATCCATTACGCCATCAAGAAAATCTATCAACCTCATTTGATCTGGGCAATCAAAGGGAGTCAAAAAACTCCCAAAGAGGACGCGGCGCTCGCCCAAAAGAAGGGCAAATAAAGAAAAGAAAAATGGAACATTGATGCCTGAGAACAATGTAATTAATATTTTGGGGATAGATCTAACAGAAGGAGAGACAAAGGTTCTCAATAAGGGCCTGAACTTTGGTATCCAGGACAACTTTGATCTTTTCAATACTGTTATAGATTTGCAAAAATATATTAGAAAGTTATCTTTAAAGAAATTTTTCAACTCCAAACAGCCTGCTGTCTGTGACGTTTCTACACTGGACGACCCAGAGGACCCCGCTTTGGGCCCTTTGGTGCGGGGGGTCACGGACGACAGGCTGTCTTTCAAAGAGTATACAGCAATACAAGATATGAATGACTTATTTAATGAGCAAAATTTGACAGATGTTCATAATATCAGTGCCTCAGAACAGTTCCTCTTCTTGACTACTTCCAAACACACATCATTTAGGAACAAATCTATTTTCTGCCCTATGTTCTCCAAGGGCCCACATCTGGAGACCTATGAAAAACTAGTGGAAAAAGATCTGCAACTATTAGCTAAGGGATACAATTTTACCACTTCGGTATCCAATAACTTATCCAAAGAAGAAGGTCAATCTTTGGCTGCTTTGAAAAGCAGAAAAGATATAGTGATAAAAAATGCAGACAAAGGTGGGGCAATAGTGGTAATGAGTTCTGAGATGTACCTTTCTGAAGCAATCCGACAATTAAACGATACTGATGCATATTGTAAACTTACCAAAGATCCCACGCAGATGTATCTGAAAGAAATTGAGAAGCTCATAGATCTGGGCAGAGAGTTGCATGTTCTATCCAAACAAGAATCAGAATTTTTGTTCAATCCTTTTCCCATCATACCTATTTTTCACCATCTCCCAAAGATCCACAAGTCGCTTGGGTGTCCTCCAGGCAGACCATAATATCTAGCATTGGATCTTTGGGAGATGGTTTATCTAGGTATGTGGATTTTTTCTTGCAGCCGTTGGTTCAACAATTACCCTCATTTTTGAAGGATTCTTTTGATTTGCTTCTAGAAACATCACATGGTGTCACACATACACTTGGGTCACATTAGATGTGACTTCCTTATACACAGTAATTGAACACACTAAGGGCATTAAAGCAGTCACTTATTTCTTAAATAATTCCAACCTTCACTTGGCACAAATCACGTTTAATTTGGATAGTGTATTATTTTTATTACAGCACAATTATTTCACGTTTAACAATCAATTTTATTTACAGACACAGGGCACGGCGATGGGGACTTCATTTGCACCTTCATACGCCAATTTATTCATGGGACATGGGGAAACACAACACATTTTCGGTGACACTAACCCGTATAGACATCACATTAAGTTTTATCGTCGCTATATTGACGACCTGTTATTAATCTGGTCTGGGGATGCACACACACTTTCACTATTCTTCACATACCTTGAATCCAACGACTGCAATCTTAGATTTACACATATGGTTCATGACCATTACATTGATTTTTTAGATCTCCACTTATATGTGGACACTGATCTTTCCATACAAACTAACATTTACAGAAAAGCAAATTCTCGCAACTCTCTGCTCAGAGCAAATAGTGCACACCCTAGACCACTCTTGAACAGCATTCCCAGGAGTCAGATTTTACGGCTCAGGAGGATATGCTCGACTGACTCAAGTTTCAAAGATCAAGCAGAACAACTTAAAATAAGATTTAAGGCTCGTGGTTACTCAGATAATGTTCTTGAAAGTGCATTACAAAACGCTAAACAATGTAAAAGAGAAGATATATTGTGCAGACATAAGAAGGCCAAAAAGCAAAAAAGTACTCAGGAGGGTGATATACCCTTATTCATTACCACTTACTCGACACAAGCAGGAATTATACGATCAATCCTGAACAAACATTGGGAGGTACTCAGACTAGATGGGGATTTAAATAGAGTTACACTCTCCAAACCGAAAATAGTTTATTGTAAAGCCAAAACATTGGGAGATCACTTATCTCCCAGTATGTACAGAGATAGAAGGGTTCCAGAGAAAGGGTTTCCCAAGGGGTTCTACAAATGTGGAACATGCAACTTTTGCAAATACGCACTCCCCATTAAAACAATTAAGAACATCTTCACGGGACATAGACATAAGATAAATTCATTTTTAACTTGTAACTCCAAATATGTTGTCTATGTTCTCAAATGCGCATGTGGCTCTAGTTATATTGGAAGGACTATAAGACCACTAAAGATAAGAATTAGGGAACATATCAGAACAATTAGAAATAAAGATGACAACTACCCAGTGGCCAGACACTTTAACAAATGTGTACAAGGTTCGATAGAGCATTTAACATTCAGTGCTCTGGAACATATCCCTGTTCATCCTAGAGGAGGAGACAGAGAGTCACTCCTTAACCATCGAGAAATGCACTGGATCTATACACTTGGGGACATTAGCCCCCAAGGGTATGAACATTGACTGGGAGTTGAAACACTTTCTAATTTTAATCAAATTCTAATCAAACACTATATGCTATATAAACATCAATAGCATACAGCATATCTATACCACTACAACACAGCATGTTTGACACACTAAGGATACAAAAACATAATTAAATTGTATATAGATATATTATTTGCATATACAGTTACACTATATGGCAGGGTATGACTAAGGACATTAATGTCCCCAAATAAACACTGTATGAGAACTGTCCAAGCATATATAGCAGTATAGGATTGTCAATGAAATGGGTGATTTCTAAGTGTTGTTTCATAAAAATGAAGTTGATATATCAGGATAGAATATCATTTTCATAATGTGGAATAAACCGAAATTCTATATATATGATTGTACATCACCTATTGCTGTATTTTTCTGTTCTGTACATATATATGTATATGACCATAAGTGTACTATGCTTCTTTCCATTAACTCCCTATATAGGGTGGACATATTAGGAATTCTGATTGTATGATTATTATCTAGAAGAGCTTATAAGTCTAATCAATGAACAACTAATATACAGCTATTACTATATTAAAATCAGGTTCCTACTGCTGTTTTACATTAAGAAAAATTCTTTATTAACTACCTCTTATTATCAATAGCCGTGGTATATGATATGTATCATTCTTCTGCATCTGTTACCTCCTTACCACCATTTCAGCCGAGTAGATTGTTTCACTATATAGATACATTGTTTTTAATATGTCTTTAATGTTGTCTTACAATATTGTTGCTTTCCTTCATACACACTGCAGCAGCTCTGCTGATCTGAAACATATCCTGCAAGTCACACACGCACTACAAGGGTTCATTCATCCCATTGGCTGCACCAGACAGCCAATGAGATCGTAGCCTGACGTTCTCGCGCGAAAATCATCCCATTGAGATCAGCTGGAAGCAGGGATAGACCTATATCAGACGGGCATTTGCAGTGTGTTGAATAGTTCTCTTTGATAAAGGGCAGACGCCTGAAATGCGTAAGAGATTTTTACTCACCACTTACCATGATGTCGATCATGCAATAAAGGACTTTTATTCATCTTGGTGTTTAGCCCCTGCATTTGCTCTGCTATGCTCCGCTTACCTCCCGCAGGATTTTTCCTTCCCTCATGAACGCTAGCTCAAGGATTTGAAATTCCACATAGTTGTTAATTTTCTGAATCTTGCCATTGTGTTCTTAATCCGTCAATAGCCGAGCTTCAAAGCCTCACTGTGCCTGCGTATAATCCTTTTTCATATTGGAGCTGCTTAGCTGCTTACTACGCATGAGTCACCCAACCCCCCCCTCTCCACAGAGTCGTTAATTTTCTGAATCTTGCCATTGTGTTCTTAATCCATCCATAGCCGAGCTTCAAAGCCTCACTGCGCCTGCGTGTAATCCTTTTTCAGATGGGAGCTATTTAGCTGTTTATCTGCTTACTGCGCATGAGTCACCCAACCCCCCCCTCTCCACAGAGTCGTTAATTTACTGAATCTTGCCATTGTGTTCTGAACCGTCCATAGCCGAGCTACAAAGCCTCACTGCGCCTGCGTGTAATTTTCTTTGAGATGGGAATTTTGAGGCTTTGTTTACGGCAACGATTTGGAAAATCCCTTCTCAAATTTGATTTGCACAGAGCATCACCTCTCTATGCGCCTGTCTGTAATCCTCTTTCGGATGGGAGCTAGTTTATTCCTGCTCATGCGCCTTTAACTTTTAACTGTTATTTTATCCACAAGCCTGCAAAAACAATCTTGATATTACGATATTAAATCTGTGCGTTTGCCTGCACATGGTTGATTTGTGTGCTTTTTATGTACTGTATTTGGGGGGTGAAGGGATCAAATTACAGTATTATGATGAACTGCCTTTTGAAATTACTGTACTCTACAGTACAGTACTGTATGTTCTTTCTTTGAACTGCTGCACGACTAATCCTTCATCCCTCCCCCACACGCACACAAACTCTTATCGACAGTCACCTCCACAGAGTCGTTAATTTTCTGAAGTTAGTTAGTCATTGTGTTTTTAATCCGTCCCTAGCCGAGCGTTAATCGCCTCAATCTGCCTGCGTGTACTCTAATCCTTTTAGAGATGGCAGATTGCTGCTTACTTCACATGAGTCACCCAACCCCCCCTCTCCACAGAGTCATTAATTTTCTGAAGTTAGTTAGTCATTGTGTTTTTAATCGATCCCTAGCCAAGCGTCAATCGCCTCACTGCGCCTGCGTGTACTCTATCCTTTTAGAGATGGGAGTTAGCTGATTACTGCACATGACTCACCCCACCCCCCTCGCCAACCCTTTGAGGCTTAGTTTACATTAACGCTTTGGAAAATCCCTTCTGGATTTTGAAATGTAAATCTGTTTTGCACAGCTTTGTGAGATTTGAGAGTTAAAAAAAACCATGAACTGTACTGTATTTATTTGTATATTGGTTAATCATGCATATATAATATATATATATATATATGTGAGAAACCCGGCATTGCCTGGGAGAGGGGGGAGGGACATTGGATGGGAGGAGGGGAGGGGAGGATGTGAAGGGGGGAGGGACAGTGGACAGGAGGAGGGGGGGGAGGGACAGTGGACAGGAGGAGGAGAGGGGGGAGGGATGGTGGACAGGAGGAGGGGGGGACAGTGGATGGGAGGGGGGGACAGTGGACAGGAGGGGGGGGCAGTGGACAGGAGGGGGGGGCAGTGGACAGGAGGGGGGGGACAGTGGACAGGAGGGGGGGGCAGTGGATAGGAGGGGGGGGGACAGTGGACAGGAGGGGGGGACAGTGGACTGGAGGGGGGGGCAGTGGACAGGGGGGGCAGTTGACAGGAGGGGGGGTGGGTTGCTTACAATTTCCATGTCCCTCCTCTCCACTCCCCCTGTATGTTTCTCCGCTCCCCCCTTTCTCTCCGCTCCTGCTCCCCCCCCCATGCGTAGCTCCGGTCCCCACCCTAGAGTGTCTGACACACACACAGTGACACACACACACACACAGTGTAACACACACACACAGAGTGTAACACACACACACACAGAATGTAACACACACACACACACACACACACAGTGTCCCACACACACACAGTGTCACACACACACAGTGTCCCCTCCACACACAGAGTGTCACACACACACACACACACACACAGTGACACACACACACACACAGTGACACACACGTCACCTCTCCTTCCGTCCGCCGCCATCTTACTCCGCGAGGGAGGAAGGGGGTCCTTCCGGGCGCCACCATCTTAGGCACCGCGTGTCAACTGCCTGTCGGAGCACCGGGGGGGAGGTGAGTGGAGCACTGGGGGGGAGGTGATTGGAGCACCGGAGGGGAGGTGAGTGGAGCACTGCGGTGGAGGTGAGCGGAGCACCGGGGGGAGAGCTGATCAGAGCTCCGGGGGGAGAGCTGAGTGGAGCACCAGGGGGGAGCTGACACGGGGAGAGGAGGAGAGCGCGGGGGCGCGCAGCGCGTGCTTGAGAGCTGTGGGGGGTGTCCCGGGCGCTCGCTCCTCTCCCCCGCTGACTGTAGCGGCGCCGGGGGGGGTGAAAGCACGGGAAACAGGGAGACACAGGGAATGTTGCTTCTGTGTGGTGTGATCTCCGGAGGAGCTGCGGCCACGTGCGGTGTCCGATGGTGATGTGGGGATCACACAGCGCTGCTGCCTCGGGGGGGGGTGCAGTGTACGTTGGAGAGGTGAGGATGAGACAGTGCAGTGAGGTGAAGGGGAGGTGTGTTGGCAGTGTAGGCCGTAAGAGGCGGTGTGAGCGTGTGGTGTGTGTGGTGTTGTGTGAGGGTGTGGAAAGTTGCAGTGCTGAAAGCAATAAGACTGTGTACCTGATTGTGCAGTTCTGTCGTGGTAGCAGGCGGTCAGGGTTTTCTGGGTTGAGAGCAGTGAGGGTTAGGTGCAAATCTCTCAGAGCAGTGAGGGTTAGGTGCTGGCAAGCGTTCCCAAAGCTCAGTGAGTGAGTGGTGGGAGAGTGTGTCAGTGGTGTAGGTCAGTGAGGGGTGGGACAGTGTGGCAGTGGTGTTGGCCGCAGACCAATGAGAGTTGTGCGGGGGCGGACCGCAGACCAATGAGAGGTGTGCGGGGGTGGGCATGGCCTGAGGCGGAGTGACAGGCCAAAGGTGCAATCAGATTGTCCATAGGGACTCAGGAAGATGCAGACAGGCATACAGTGCTTTCACTAATATATAATAATATATATATATATATATATACACATGAAGGTCAGTCAGCACACTGCAGTAGAAAAGGTTATAATAGCAGATGCTAGTCCCATAGAAAATAAGTATGATACGAACCAATCCAAAGACCAGTAAAGAGACAGCACACCGCACGGGGTTAATCCAAAAATCTATATTCACAACATGAAATACACGTAAGCCAACGTTTCGGTCCCACAGAGAGACCTTCCTCAGGGCCGTGCAACCCACAAGTGCAAGTGACCACACATATATACCCTCACCCATAGTGCAATGCAAACAAAGGGAACCAATCACCAACATGCAATTAGACAGAATATGCAACATAGCTGTGCTCCGTGCCCCCTCCCCTATTACCTGATTATCCAAATGACTCATCATGACATGAGAGTAGGCACTTAAACTATTAGGAGAAAGACACCCTTTAGACACTGGTCCCAGGGTCTACTGCCCTTGCGGGGGAAGGTCGCGCACCGCGCATCTGCAGTGGGCCAAAACATATTGACTGCCGGAGCGCCAGCAAGGAGAGTACGCCGCGCATCACAGCTGTGAGCAGACGCCTCATTGACTCTCCATGGCCACCAGGGATGCCGGCAGCGCAAAACGCACATGCGTAGTCTGAAAAACCGCCTCGGTGCACAGTTACCCACACACTGACAGTAATAATGGGCTAAACAGAATAGTAATAAACAGAGCGTTAAGGTGAACCACAGGGGGACAGGTAGAGGTATAGAGCACAAGGAGCGCATAGCATCACCATAGTATATAAGGACAAAGGAAGTGCAAAAGTGCAGAGGGAGTGATGCAACAGAGTATGAGTGACAAACATAAAAAAGGCATAATGCAAAATCAAGTGAAAGCAGGGAGACTGCTACAAAAAGCAGCTAAGTGAAAGTTCCTCATTTAGGCCACCAGGTGTCATAGTTCTTAGTTCATAAATAAGCCTTGCTTCCTGTTTAAGCAAAGTCCTGCCCCTGTCACCCCCACGGGGGGGGACTGGGACCTGCAGAATAGGCATACAACGAAGTGTGGCCAGTGTATGCCTTTTTTCCTTGAAATGTCTAGCCACAGGTAGACACTTCAGGTCTACATCAGAGGCATCACTCAGTAGGGCTTTTCTGATGTTTGAACGGTGCATGGCCATGCGTTCTTTCAGCATCCTTACAGTCTTCCCGATGTACAGCAATCCACAAGGACACTTAATAAGGTACACCATGAATTTAGACTCACAGTTCAGTGGTTGTTTGATTTTAATCGGTGCGCCACTATGCGGGTGATTGTAGCTAGGGCCCAGCTGCATATAGTTGCAGTTGGTACAGCCATGACAGCGGTACGAACCAGGTTTTTTGGCTAACCAAGTGGTGGGTGTGGCATATTTGTCTATTGGGTCAGATCCAGTGACCATGTCACCAATGTTTGGTCCCCGACGAAAGCAGAATAGAGGTGGCTCTCTAGCAAATGCACCAATCCTCTCGTCATTCTCCAGGATGCGCCAATTGCCCCGAATGCAGCGCTTAATGCTGTTGGTAGCAGTACTGAATGTACTGACTATATTGAGCCTGTTGCTCACCGGTTTGCCTGTCGAAGGTGTCAATAGTTCACCCCTATCAACCTGTCCTACCTTTTGCAAGGCAAAATTGATGTCCTTGGCCGAATAGCCCCTCTCCCGGAAGCGTGCGGCCATTTGGGCCAAGGCCCGTTGGGATTCTTCTGGATCAGTGGTGATTCTTTTCACTCGGAGAAGCTGGGAGTATGGGAGACCCCTCTTGAGTGGTACAGGATGGTGGCTGGCTGCACAAAGAAGGGAGTTCTTGTCTGTACTCTTCCGGTATATTCTAGTAGCCAGCATGCCTCCAATTTTGTACACTATGGTGTCTAAAAAAGCGATTTCCTGGTAGCTGTGGTTGAGGGTAAAACGGATTGTGGAGGGGATTTTGTTTAAATCAGAAACAAATGTCAGCAGCTCCTCTTCACTGCCCGTCCACAGAATGAAGATGTCGTCAATATAGCGAAGGTATTTGACGATATGCCGTCCATGCGTGGTGTCAGTTAATATGTGCAACCGTTCATACAAATCCATAAACAGATTAGCGTACGACGGTGCCATATTTGAGCCCATGGCAGTGCCCGTAAGTTGCAAGTAGTAGTGTTTCTCAAATTTAAAGAAGTTCTTATGGAGGATGACCTCAATGAGCAACATGAGAAAGTCAACTGGTGGACCCTGTTCGACTCCCTGTTCTTCCAATTTTGTGCGTACTGCTTCTAGGCCCCCTGCATGGGGAATGTTGGTGTACAGGCTGGACACATCTAGCGTAGCAAGAATACATTCTGCTGTGTTAACGGAAAGATGGCTGAGCTGCTCAATAAAGTCCGTGGTGTCCTTGATGTATGAACCCATTCCAGCCACCAGTGGCTGTAGATAGAAGTCCACAAATTGCGAGAGGGGGTGGCACAGCGACCCACGAGCCGAGATGATGGGTCTGCCCGGTGGTGCGACTATAGATTTGTGTACTTTGGGTAGTGTGTATAATACTGGCATCACAGGGTGGTCCTGAGTCAGGAATTTACTGGTTTCTTCTGTGATCCAGGCATTATTCAAGCCCAATCGGATGATGCCATCAATCTCCTTCTTGTAGGCTATCGTCGGATCCCCCGGGAGGCGTCTATAATGATGTACAACTGCAAGCTGTTGCTCAATCTCCTGCTTATAGTATTGATAATTTAAAACCACAATCCCTCCACCCTTGTCTGCTGCTCTCACTATAATCCCCTTGTTCTCCCGTAGCATTTTCAGGGCAGCTCTCTCCTCTCTCGATGTATTAAAAAAGCTGGTCTTATGATTCTTCAGAATTTTCCGTGTGTCTTTCGTCACCAAGTTCATAAATGCAGCTATGTTGGGGTTCAGTGAGTGCGGGTCAAAGGTGCTCCTGGTCTTAAATGGATTTGGGGTAATGTCTCCAGAAGAGTTAATATCAATATTCTTAGAGAAGAAATCCTTTAACTTCAATTGTCTGTGCAGTCTGTACATATCAACCTCCCAGTCAAAGGAATCCTGCATATGGGTTGGCACAAATGATAAGCCTTTCTGTAAAATGCTAACCTCTGCCGGTGTCAGTGAGTGGTCCGATAGATTGTAGATCACCGTCTCGCTTGCCTGGTGCCCCTTGTCGCTTTTCCTTCGCGCACGGGATACCGCCGATCTCCGGCCACCTCTCCTGGTGGGTCTGTGCGCGTTGTGCCCTGCGGGAGAGTTCTCGCTCGACCGCCATCGCCCGGACCTAAAAAAGGCTCCATGGAGGTGTTGTCCGGGGCATCTGATGCATCAGTATCACTGGTCGTGTAGCCCATCCTGGCGGCATCACCCCGCCTAGACCGAGGCTGGTATCGTCGCTGTGGACCGCTTCTACCGCTCTTCGTCTCACCCAGCCCCAGGAGCCATCGGTAGACGTTGCGCTCCTTGTAGTCCGCAGTCACCTGCCGGAGCTTCTCCTTCTTAAACTTGATTAAATTTGCCCTATAGGCATCAATGGTATTCTGCATCTTATCCAGCCAGTTGGTATCCGTGTCCGCTGCCAGGGTGTCCACATGTTTGGTTTCTATTACTGCAATGTCCTTCTTCAATTTGGCAATTTCCTTGCTTGATTGGTCAATGACCAGAATCATTAGATCGAAAGAACATTTGTTTAAAATGGCTATCCAGCGTTTGCAGAAATCCATGTCACATCTGCCAATGGTAGGCTGATTTTTCACCCTGAACCCCCTTGGCAGCATCCTCGCTTTGTGGTAGTGTGACAGGGTGAGGCCATGTAAATAAAAATCCACTTCACGTTTCTTCAATTTAATGAGCTCATTGAAAACATCAGCCGCCTTGTCAGGTCCTGCTACATCATCAAAGGACTCTGTGAAGCGGATCTGTGCGACCTCTGCATCACTGAAACCCGCCACATCCGTTAGGGACGAAAAAATGCCTGTGATGTCAGCAAATTCCTCCATTGCACATATAACAAATAGTCACAACCATATGCAGATAGAATATGTAAATGAGGCCAAGTGTTTCCTAAATACAACTCCCCGCTAGGCCATCGCAGGGAATGTACAGCAATGAAGATACAGCAATACAGAGACCAGTGTCTAAAGGGTGTCTTTCTCCTAATAGTTTAAGTGCCTACTCTCATGTCATGATGAGTCATTTGGATAATCAGGTAATAGGGGAGGGGGCACGGAGCACAGCTATGTTGCATATTCTGTCTAATTGCATGTTGGTGATTGGTTCCCTTTGTTTGCATTGCACTATGGGTGAGGGTATATATGTGTGGTCACTTGCACTTGTGGGTTGCACGGCCCTGAGGAAGGTCTCTCTGTGGGACCGAAACGTTGGCTTACGTGTATTTCATGTTGTGAATATAGATTTTTGGATTAACCCCGTGCGGTGTGCTGTCTCTTTACTGGTCTTTGGATTGGTTCGTATCATACTTATTTTCTATGGGACTAGCATCTGCTATTATAACCTTTTCTACTGCAGTGTGCTGACTGACCTTCATGTGAATTTATGCTTTATGGGTTGTGCACCTACGTACTCTATTCATTGCTGTACATTCCCTGCGATGGCCTAGCGGGGAGTTGTATTTAGGAAACACTTGGCCTCATTTACATATTCTATCTGCATATGGTTGTGACTATTTGTTATATGTGCAATGGAGGAATTTGCTGACATCACAGGCATTTTTTCGTCCCTAACGGATGTGGCGGGTTTCAGTGATGCAGAGGTCGCACAGATCCGCTTCACAGAGTCCTTTGATGATGTAGCAGGACCTGACAAGGCGGCTGATGTTTTCAATGAGCTCATTAAATTGAAGAAACGTGAAGTGGATTTTTATTTACATGGCCTCACCCTGTCACACTACCACAAAGCGAGGATGCTGCCAAGGGGGTTCAGGGTGAAAAATCAGCCTACCATTGGCAGATGTGACATGGATTTCTGCAAACGCTGGATAGCCATTTTAAACAAATGTTCTTTCGATCTAATGATTCTGGTCATTGACCAATCAAGCAAGGAAATTGCCAAATTGAAGAAGGACATTGCAGTAATAGAAACCAAACATGTGGACACCCTGGCAGCGGACACGGATACCAACTGGCTGGATAAGATGCAGAATACCATTGATGCCTATAGGGCAAATTTAATCAAGTATAAGAAGGAGAAGCTCCGGCAGGTGACTGCGGACTACAAGGAGCGCAACGTCTACCGATGGCTCCTGGGGCTGGGTGAGACGAAGAGCGGTAGAAGCGGTCCACAGCGACGATACCAGCCTCGGTCTAGGCGGGGTGATGCCGCCAGGATGGGCTACACGACCAGTGATACTGATGCATCAGATGCCCCGGACAACACCTCCATGGAGCCTTTTTTAGGTCCGGGCGATGGCGGTCGAGCGAGAACTCTCCCGCAGGGCACAACGCGCACAGACCCACCAGGAGAGGTGGCCGGAGATCGGCGGTATCCCGTGCGCGAAGGAAAAGCGACAAGGGGCACCAGGCAAGCGAGACGGTGATCTACAATCTATCGGACCACTCACTGACACCGGCAGAGGTTAGCATTTTACAGAAAGGCTTATCATTTGTGCCAACCCATATGCAGGATTCCTTTGACTGGGAGGTTGATATGTACAGACTGCACAGACAATTGAAGTTAAAGGATTTCTTCTCTAAGAATATTGATATTAACTCTTCTGGAGACATTACCCCAAATCCATTTAAGACCAGGAGCACCTTTGACCCGCACTCACTGAACCCCAACATAGCTGCATTTATGAACTTGGTGACGAAAGACACACGGAAAATTCTGAAGAATCATAAGACCAGCTTTTTTAATACATCGAGAGAGGAGAGAGCTGCCCTGAAAATGCTACGGGAGAACAAGGGGATTATAGTGAGAGCAGCAGACAAGGGTGGAGGGATTGTGGTTTTAAATTATCAATACTATAAGCAGGAGATTGAGCAACAGCTTGCAGTTGTACATCATTATAGACGCCTCCCGGGGGATCCGACGATAGCCTACAAGAAGGAGATTGATGGCATCATCCGATTGGGCTTGAATAATGCCTGGATCACAGAAGAAACCAGTAAATTCCTGACTCAGGACCACCCTGTGATGCCAGTATTATACACACTACCCAAAGTACACAAATCTATAGTCGCACCACCGGGCAGACCCATCATCTCGGCTCGTGGGTCGCTGTGCCACCCCCTCTCGCAATTTGTGGACTTCTATCTACAGCCACTGGTGGCTGGAATGGGTTCATACATCAAGGACACCACAGACTTTATTGAGCAGCTCAGCCATCTTTCCGTTAACACAGCAGAATGTATTCTTGCTACGCTAGATGTGTCCAGCCTGTACACCAACATTCCCCATGCAGGGGGCCTAGAAGCAGTACGCACAAAATTGGAAGAACAGGGAGTCGAACAGGGTCCACCAGTTGACTTTCTCATGTTGCTCATTGAGGTCATCCTCCATAAGAACTTCTTTAAATTTGAGAAACACTACTACTTGCAACTTACGGGCACTGCCATGGGCTCAAATATGGCACCGTCGTACGCTAATCTGTTTATGGATTTGTATGAACGGTTGCACATATTAACTGACACCACGCATGGACGGCATATCGTCAAATACCTTCGCTATATTGACGACATCTTCATTCTGTGGACGGGCAGTGAAGAGGAGCTGCTGACATTTGTTTCTGATTTAAACAAAATCCCCTCCACAATCCGTTTTACCCTCAACCACAGCTACCAGGAAATCGCTTTTTTAGACACCATAGTGTACAAAATTGGAGGCACGCTGGCTACTAGAATATACCGGAAGAGTACAGACAAGAACTCCCTTCTTTGTGCAGCCAGCCACCATCCTGTACCACTCAAGAGGGGTCTCCCATACTCCCAGCTTCTCCGAGTGAAAAGAATCACCACTGATCCAGAAGAATCCCAACGGGCCTTGGCCCAAATGGCCGCACGCTTCCGGGAGAGGGGCTATTCGGCCAAGGACATCAATTTTGCCTTGCAAAAGGTCGGACAGGTTGATAGGGGTGAACTATTGACACCTTCGACAGGCAAACCGGTGAGCAACAGGCTCAATATAGTCAGTACATTCAGTACTGCTACCAACAGCATTAAGCGCTGCATTCGGGGCAATTGGCGCATCCTGGAGAATGACGAGAGGATTGGTGCATTTGCTAGAGAGCCACCTCTATTCTGCTTTCGTCGGGGACCAAACATTGGTGACATGGTCACTGGATCTGACCCAATAGACAAATATGCCACACCCACCACTTGGTTAGCCAAAAAACCTGGTTCGTACCGCTGTCATGGCTGTACCAACTGCAACTATATGCAGCTGGGCCCTAGCTACAATCACCCGCATAGTGGCGCACCGATTAAAATCAAACAACCACTGAACTGTGAGTCTAAATTCGTGGTGTACCTTATTAAGTGTCCTTGTGGATTGCTGTACATCGGGAAGACTGTAAGGATGCTGAAAGAACGCATGGCCATGCACCGTTCAAACATCAGAAAAGCCCTACTGAGTGATGCCTCTGATGTAGACCTGAAGTGTCTACCTGTGGCTAGACATTTCAAGGAAAAAAGGCATACACTGGCCACACTTCGTTGTATGCCTATTCTGCAGGTCCCAGTCCCCCCCCGTGGGGGTGACAGGGGCAGAACTTTGCTTAAACAGGAAGCAAGGCTTATTTATGAACTAAGAACTATGACACCTGGTGGCCTAAATGAGGAACTTTCACTTAGCTGCTTTTTGTAGCAGTCTCCCTGCTTTCACTTGATTTTGCATTATGCCTTTTTTATGTTTGTCACTCATACTCTGTTGCATCACTCCCTCTGCACTTTTGCACTTCCTTTGTCCTTATATACTATGGTGATGCTATGCGCTCCTTGTGCTCTATACCTCTACCTGTCCCCCTGTGGTTCACCTTAACGCTCTGTTTATTACTATTCTGTTTAGCCCATTATTACTGTCAGTGTGTGGGTAACTGTGCACCGAGGCGGTTTTTCAGACTGCGCATGTGCGTTTTGCGCTGCCGGCGTCCCTGGTGGCCAGGGAGAGTCAATGAGGCGTCTGCTCACAGCTGTGATGCGCGGCGTACTCTCCTTGCTGGCGCTCCGGCAGTCAATATGTTTTGGCCCACTGCAGATGCGCGGTGCGCGACCTTCCCCCGCAAGGGCAGTAGACCCTGGGACCAGTGTCTAAAGGGTGTCTTTCTCCTAATAGTTTAAGTGCCTACTCTCATGTCATGATGAGTCATTTGGATAATCAGGTAATAGGGGAGGGGGCACGGAGCACAGATATGTTGCATATTCTGTCTAATTGCATGTTGGTGATTGGTTCCCTTTGTTTGCATTGCACTATGGGTGAGGGTATATATGTGTGGTCACTTGCACTTGTGGGTTGCACGGCCCTGAGGAAGGTCTCTCTGTGGGACCGAAACGTTGGCTTACGTGTATTTCATGTTGTGAATATAGATTTTTGGATTAACCCCGTGCGGTGTGCTGTCTCTTTACTGGTCTTTGGATTGGTTCGTATCATATATATATATATATATATATATATATATATATATATATATATATATATATATATACAGTAGAGGCAACTCTTATTCGAACAAAAACCAGTGGCAATTCCCCAAAAAACCCAGGAAACACCCAGGTACATTCTGATTACATGCCTTAAACTTTCCTTAAACTAGCCCCAGCATTTCTGCATTGATGAATGGCCTAACAGATTAACAGCGGGGGTCCCTGGCAGTCCCATTCAAACTGAATGGGACTGCCAGGGATCCCAGCTGTGTTAATCCTATCGGTCGTTAGTCAATGCAGAAATACCTTAAACGTGCCTCAAACTAGCCCAGAACATACCCAGCACATACCCAGCACATACCCAGAATGTTACCCGGCTAGTTTACGGCAAATGTTAGAATAAACGTTGCCTCTACTGTACATATATATATATATATATATATATATATATATATATATATATATATATATATATATATATATATATATGAACAGTTTTAAAGACAGCGCTCCTTTTTCAACACACCCAAATTGCTGCCCCCCTGGTGACGTGTGCCAAAATGTTGCACCAAATATCAAAATTGAGTATGATGTTTACATGAACCAACTAGTGCCTACCTATAACAATTGGAATAAAATATATTATAGCAACATGAATCAAACAAAATCTAATTGTAAAAAATGTGCAAAAAATATGAAAAAATGAATTGGTCTGTTGAACATATAAAAAAGCATAAAAATACAAAAAATTAAACTATAAAAAATGATACTTAAGTCCAAATGAAGTCCATGAATGAATAAAACAAAGGTCCAGGCTGCTTCTTCTTGGGCTCACCAAGTTCCCATAGTACCTATTAGAAAAAGAAAAGAGAAAAAGCGCCCGATCCTTGTGTAAAATCAGATGAACATTTTAATAAATCATGGACAAGACAAATGCACACTTACAATTTGTCTGATTAAAATAAGCATTTTATGGGACCTGCCCAAGCACCAATCGAAGACTCCACAGTCACCTCCGCTCTGCAATCTCACGATCAGTTCGAGACCCAGTAGTTGAGAACGCCGTTTACTCCAAGGTGTATAGATTATCATCCGTCAGGAGCTTCTCAGCAGCGTGCGTCCGCCATTACTCCCACGCATGTGGTACTGGATACCGGAAGGACTTTCCTTGTGGTTCCTGTGTCTCTCTCTGGTGCCGATGGCAGGTCAGCCACCGTAGTTGCAATGCAAACCGTATATATATATACACATGATGAAGCCACTGTACAAATAAGTGGATATCAGGTCAGGGTGGCTTAACCCCTTAATGACTGTTGCGGTTAATAACCGCTAAGGTCATTAAGGGATTAGGGGACATTAGTTTGGCACTTGTTCTTATTTTGTATATTTTTCAGCACCCCACTGTATGGACGGGGAGGAAGATACAGCTGGCCTTCATCGTAGGTGCAGGACAAGGGTGAGTACAACATGTATTTAATGTATTTATTGTATTAATGTATATTTAATGGGCAAATGCATTATTATCCATATGTGGATAATAGTAATTTTGCACATTAATGTAGTGTTAGGGGGTGAGGGGGATGTGTGTGGTATATTGCTATGTTTATTGGGGGCAATTGTCCCCAATAAACATGCTATTATGCCTTCATCCCTTCATTGGTTTAGCGGATAGCCGCTAAGGTAATGAAGCTGCTTTAATGTATTTTTATTAATATTGTGAGGTAGCAGGGGACCCCCTGCTCCCACACACTATTATTAAAATGTACATTAATGCAGCTTCATTACCATAGCGGATAGCCGCTATGGTAATGAATTATTATTTATTGTTATCAGTTTTTTAATACTAGTGTTGATGTGCATGGGGTCTCCTGAGCTGAACCCCTACTTCAGGAGTTACAGGCCCCGTTATGTATGTATTTTAAATGGCCATTTGTGGATAATAGTAATGTTGCCCATTACTGTATTGTATGTTGTGTATTGCTATGTTTATTGGGGGCAATTGTCCCCAATAAACATACTATTATGTGTTAATCCCTTCATTGCCTTAGTGGCTATCCGCTATGGTAATGAAGCAGCATTAATGTATTTTAATAATATTGTGCGGGAGCAGGGGGTCCCCTGAGCAGAACCGCATTGATTTGTGGCTCAGAGACCCCCTGCTTACCGAGTTACAGCCCCGGTTTGGGGCATCGGTTACAGTGTCGACGCCATGTTTATTTCGGACACGTAGCATATGGACGCTATAAACATGGCGGTGACACTGCCCACCCGATAACACATACCGGAGCCTGTAACTCGGGAAGCAGGGGGTCCCTGGTCCACAAAGCTATACGTTCAGCTTCAGGGGACCCCCTGCTCACTGTACAGTATTATTAAAAAAATATTCATGCTGCTTCGCTACCATAGCAGATAGCCGCAAAGGTAAGGAACGAGTCTTTATTGATATGTGTGTTTTAGTCATAGTGTATATGTGCAGAGTGTCTCCGGAGATGAACCGCTTTGGTTTTAGGTCCGGGGACCCCCTGCTTCCCGAAATACAGGCCCCATTATGGGGTTTTAAAAATAATTTTTAATGTGCTGATGTTTGCACCGAGAGAGCAGCGGATCTCTCTCTGCCCCAAACACATCTCGGCAGGGGACGGCTTCTTGGCAGTTTCTCGCCAGGCAGCCGTCTCGCCACCGGTTACCAGCCATTTTATCAAATGGTGGTGGCGCATTCATTCGCTAGGTATTCGCCCCTTACAGCATACAGCGAGTTTAACACACCACAAACATGGCTAATTGCTAAACTGGCTAATGCATTTTTCCGTTGCTTACTGCATGATGCCCTAAATCAGCTAGATCCGCGGTTCTCAGATTATCCCGATTATGTGCGTTTTTTTGTCATTTTCACCTGGAGTGAACCGCGTTATTTTCGCGCTCGTGATATTGGTATTTTATTCTCGCTGTCTGCAATACTGCAATGCCATGTAAAAACTCAGGGGGGCATTTGCGAGCTGTTGTCTTGGAAGTCTAATACCTCCGCGGTTCAACCTACGTCAGTAAACAGTCTGTGTGTGCGCGCGCAGTAATTGTAAATTTGCATATTTAAAGTATACATTCATTTGCAGTGCTGTGCTGCTGTACAGTATGTCTAATTTGAAAATTGTTGAAACGCATAGGCGTGTACAGTACTGTAACAGTGTTACATTTCTGCATATACAGTACAGCGCTCTCCCCTCTCTCAGGATAATTAGCTGCACTGCAGGGTATTTCAACTACTTATCTTCTGTGCAATGCAGTACATCTCTCCCACACCATTCCTTTGAACGTGTGTCTGGTTTCAGTCACATTCCTGCTTGACAGCATGAATTTACTGCGCATGCGCCTGTAACTTCGCCCACCACTGCTTGCTTGCCTGAGTGCGTGACCAAAAAAAATGTTAAAATTTTTTTTTATTGTAATTTTTTTTCACAAGCCTGCAAAAACCATCTTATTGTATTGCAATATTCAATCCGTGCTGTAGCTATTTGACTGCGACACTGTGCGTTTGACTGCACATGGTTGATTTGTGTGCTTTTTAAATACTGTATTTGGGGGTGTATTATCATGATGATCTGGCTTTTGAAATGTAAGTATATCTTTAGCTTTGAACTTCATGCAGCTGTATCTGTAGACCCTTCCCCCACGAACACTAGCTCAAGGAATTGAAATTCCACAGAGTCGTTAATTTTCTGAATCTTGCCACTGTGTTCTTAATCCGTCCATAGCCGAGCTTCAAAGCCTCACTGTGCCTGCGTGTAATCCTTTTTCAGATGGGAGCTGCTTAGCTGCTTACTACGAATGAGTCACCCAACCCCCCTCCTCTCCACAGAATCGTTAATTTTCTGAATCTTGCCATTGTGTTCTTAATCCATCCATAGCCGAGCTTCAAAGCCTCACTGCGCCTGCGTGTAATCCTTTTTCAGATGGGAGCTATTTAGCTGTTTATCTGCTTACTGCGCATGAGTCACCCAACCCCCCCACCCCTCTCCACAGAGTCGTTAATTTACTGAATCTTGCCATTGTGTTCTGAACCGTCCATAGCCGAGCTACAAAGCCTCACTGCGCCTGCGTGTAATTTTCTTTGAGATGGGAATTTTGAGGCTTTGTTTACGGCAACACTTTGGAAAATCCCTTCTCGAATTTGATTTGCACAGAGCATCACCTCTCTATGCGCCTGTCTGTAATCCTCTTTCGGATGGGAGCTAGTTTATTCCTGCTCATGCGCCTTTAACTTTTAACTGTTATTTTATCCACAAGCCTGCAAAAACAATCTTGATATTACGATATTAAATCTGTGCGTTTGCCTGCACATGGTTGATTTGTGTGCTTTTTATGTACTGTATTTGGGGGGTGTAGGGATCAAATTACATTATTATGATGAACTGTATTTTTAAATTACTGTACTCTACAGTACAGTACTGTATGTTCTTTCTTTGAACTGCTGAACAACTAATTCTTCATCCCTCCCCCACGCGCACACAAACTCTTATCAACAGTCACCTCCACAGAGTCGTTAATTTTCTGAAGTTAGTTAGTCATTGTGTTTTTAATCCGTCCCTAGCTGAGCGTTAATCGCCTCACTGCGCCTGCGTGTACTCTAATCCTTTTAGAGATGGGAGATTGCTGCTTACTGCGCATGAGTCACCCAAACACCCCTCTCCACAGAGTCATTAATTTTCTGAAGTTAATTAGTCATTGTGTTTTTAATTCATCCCAAGCCAAGCGTCAATCGCCTCACTGCGCCTGCGTGTACTCTAATCCTTTTAGAGATGGGAGCTAGCTGATTACTGCACATGACTCACCCCCCCCCCAACCCTTTGAGGCTTACTTTATGGTAACGCTTTGGAAAATCCCTTCTCGATTTTGAAATGTAAATCTGTTTTGCACAGCATTGTGAGATTTGAGAGTTAAAAAAACCATTAACTGATTCATGTTGTTTTGTCATTCATTCTTATTCATTGGGGTACTGAAGGGGTGGGTGGGGGTTTGTGGTTGTTGTCAATGATTATGATTAGCAGGAATGTGAATAAATATTCATTTTATTTTATCAGGAACCAAAAAATACAATGATAAAAATAATCATGAATAATACATAATGCAGTCTTTATTAAGTTCTTCCGGCAGATTGAAATTGGATAAACAATTAGAAAACATTTGTGAAACATGGGGAAACATGAATAATGCACATTTATAAGAATATTATTTAATAATATATACAGTACTGTAATGTGTTTTATATATATATATATATATATATATATATATATATATATATATATATATATATATATATATATATATATATATATATATATATAAAACACATTACAGTACTGTATATAATATATTATATAATATATATATATTATTTTTTCCGTCTTTATCTTGTTCCTCATTCTGTGTACAGTACAGTAGTTCATTGAGAGAGGGGAGGTTTTGTGTACATCATTACTGCTGTTTATATACTGTACATTTGACTGTACAAGCAGATAAGACTGGACACAACACCCCACCTCCCCACAGGCCACCCTTTTTCCTGAAACGACAAGAAAACAAAAAATTAGTGCAGTTATGTGCGTACTGTATTATGGAATTATGTGATATGTAGTACTACTGTAGATGGCTGGTGCTGCTTTCTCTGGGAAGAAAAAAATTGAGCAGTTAGTAGGCAGTTACTGTACTACTGTCAAACTAGTCTACTGTATACTGGAACTACTGTATACTCTGACTACTGTTAAATACTACAGTACTGTATTTACTGTAACCTGATGGCTGGTGCTGCTGTCTCTGTAAACAAAAAACTGTAACTACTGTATACTCTGACTACTGGGAAAGAAAAAATCTGTGCCATACTTACCTTTATCATACTGTACTTACAATACTACAGCACAGTACTACTTTCCTGATGCTTGCCCATTAAGCGCGATCACAATGGGCAACACAGTTGCAATATGGTCTATATATTTATTGCAGCGTTCCACAGTGAGTACATCGTTCCAAAAACTCATTATGCCTTTCAACAACTTGTCCTTTTTTTTTTTTTTTATACTGTAACTTGAGATTTTTATTGGTATAAAGTACAGGAACAGTTGATATCATAGCAGGTACATATGCAAATAAAGTGAATTATAAATGCGAATTAATTTATATAATAATAAAAGAATGACAGTACATTGCGTTATGAATTTTTGGTAACAGGACAACACAAGACAGGACAAGACTAACCGAGACATCACCCGGCCCGCGGTAGGCCGACTACTTTCATATTCATAGCTTAAGTATAGCATGCTTCCGGGTGAGGAGGGGTGGGAGTGACAAGGGGGGGAGAGGGTATTAAGATGGGATGGGTGGGCCTGCCTTTAGGTGCGGGAGGGAAACTCCAAAAGATACAGTTATATTTGGGGCTTCTAGACAGCATCCTGGGTAGGTAAGTTTCAGATTCCTTTCTGCCTGGGACTTCACATGTCCTATTGTTCGTGTTAACAGTGAGCTTAGTGTAGGTATGATGTTGGAACAGCCAAAGGAGAATGCATCTTGAGCTATCAATGCCATATTGTGGCACGCTCCACCCCGGGGATGTCTGTTTGGGCCAGCCAGGTTATCCAGATTTTCAGATAATTGTTGCCAGTGTCATTGACCAAGCTTGTTAATTTCTCCATCTGGCAGACATGCCAAATCCGGTTCCGAATCTTGGGGATGGAGGGGATCTCATTAAGTTTCCATACTGCTGCGATCTCGCACCGGGTCGCAAAGGGCAAAGTGCCCGATTAATTGATTATTTGCTTTTGAGAGCCCTTCTAGTGGTCTGTTCAGGAGGAACAGCCATGGGTCAAGGGGAATCGAGAGGTCCAAGATCCTCTGGGTCCAATTTCGAATTTCTCCCCATAGGGGGGCGATCTGGGGACAAGACCACAGCATATGTAACAAGTCAGCCGACTCTCCGCACTGTCGAGGGCACAGAAGGGAGAGTCCCGGCACATACCTTGATAATTTTAATGGGGTGTGGTACCATCTCATTAGGACTTTATATGCATTCTCCTTTAGTGTGGTGCAAATTGAGCTTTTGGCCATCGCTAGATAGATATCGCACCAGTCCTCATCTTCTAGGGATTCCCCAAGGTCAGATTCCCACTGAGATCTATATCACAGGTGTCCCTGTCCGTGGACAGCAGAACCCACCACTTCTCCGTATAACTGCGATGTGAGTCCCGAAGTGTCTGATTCTGCAAGAGAGAGCTTTTCAAAACTGGTCAGCGCTGGATAAGGGGCTAGTTTATTATAAAATGCTCGGACCTGGAGGTATTTAAAAAATTCAGAATGGGGGATATGCATTTCAGATCTGATTTGCTCAAATGATTTAATTTTGTTGCCACAGCCCTCCAAGTCTCTAAGGCGCGTATAGCCGGCCTTTTCCAGCTAGAGGTACTACTGCACTGCAGACCAGGAGCAAAGTCGGGGTTTCCCCAAAGGGAGGACATCAGGGAGTTTTTGGTGGTGAGGGAGTGATTGTGCTTTGACGTGGTCCATATTGACAGCGAGTTGGTCACAGAGGAAAGCGGCATGGCAGCACCTGTATGTGCTTTTTTGGGGAGCCAGATCAAGGATTGTAGCTCTATCGGGGCACAGCTTGCCCTTTCTATTTCCACCCATCTTTTCAATGCAGTGTTGGAATGCCATTGGACAATTTGGCTTAATTGCGCCGCTTTATAGTAGGACCACAGACAAGGTACCGCTAAGCCCCCTGCTGTGGAGGGTCTTTTCATGGTCAATTTGTTTACTCTCAGTTTTTTACCGCCCCATATAAATTTGGAGATATTAGACTGAAGCGAGAGTTGGTCTTTCAGTCTCAGTGGCACCGGCAGTGTTTGGAATAGGTATAGGATATGGGGAAGAAGATTCATTTTGATACTTTGTATCCTACCTATCCAAGAGATTCTCTGGGAGGACCATTTTGAGATGTCAGCTTTTAGTGATCTGAATAGGGGGGGTAGTTTGCCTTATAAATGTCTCTAACATCCTTAGTAATATGGACTCCCAAGTATTTAATCTGGTTCTGTTTCCAATTAAAATTGAAATTAAGCTTTAGTAGCTTTTCAACCTCTGTGGGGAGGCTGATGTTTAGAGCTTCTGATTTAGATTGATTGATTTAGAATCCAGATATTTTAGTGAATTTGCCTAGCAGATTAAATAGATTTGGCAGAGATGTGAGGGGTCGAGAAAGTAATAATAGAATGTTGTCAGTGTATAGAGCTGCTTTGTGGGATTGCGTGTCAATGTTTACCCCAACTATATCAGGAAAGCCACGGATCTGAGCTGCTAAGGGTTCCATACAGAGGGCAAACAGGAGGGGGGATAACGGGCACCCCTGTCTCATGCCACTTTTAATTTGGAATTGGGCAGATGGAAAGCCCTGGTGTAGGACCCTAGCAGTAGGGCCTGAGTAAAGAGCCATAACCGCTTCACTCACCCTTTCCCCAAATCCAAATGCCCCGAGCGTCTCTTTTAAATACGGCCAGTCGATCCTGTCGAACGCTTTTTCGGCATCCAGACTTAACATCATAATTTGTGATTTTCACTGTTAGCCAATTCCATCAGATCAATGATTCGTCGGGTATTATCCGCTGCTTGTCTACCTTTAATAAATCCGACTTGATCTGGATGTATCAGTCTGGGCAGGATCTGACTTAGTCTATTGGCCAGCAGTTTGGCGTAAATTTTAATGTCAGTATTAATCAGTAAAATTGGTCTATAGCTTTTGCATTCCAGTGGATCTTTGCCTGATTTATGGATTAGTGATATAGATGCCTGGAGCATCTCTCCGGGGATTGGGGCTCCCGCCAGTATTGCGTTAAACATTCGGAGCAGCCTTGGGGTAAGCACTTTGCGAAACTTTTTATAGTACAGCCCCGAGAAGCCATCCGGGCCCGGGGCCTTTGATGATTTCAATTCTTTTATCACCGTGGCTAATTCCTCCCCAGTGAAATCCGCCCCTAAGCCCTCTCTTTCCACCTCAGTGAGCTTTGCCAAATTTGAGTTTGCTAGGAAATCTCCTAGTGACTTACTCATTTTTGTGGTGTGTGCCACTTTCTCACCGTTGTATAAAGATTCATAGAATTTACCAAATTCATTAACTATGATTTTAGGGTTGGCCGAGGTGGAGCCTGACTTCAATCTAATCGCTTGGATATTGTAGTTGGTCTGTCTGTTACGTAGCAGACGGGCCAGCATCGTATCTGGTCTGTTAGCCTTTTCGTAAAATTTCCTCTTGGACCAACATAACGAATTGTCTGCCCTGGACGTCAAAAGCATATTTAATTCAATCTTAGTATCTTTCAAATCCTTGAGGACATGCGGATCTGGGTGTTTTTTATGTCTCGCAGATAAGGAGCTTAGTTTAGATTGAAGGGTGATAATTTTAGCGTCCCTTTCCCGCTTGCGTCTCGCCGCGACACTTATCAACGTGCCTCTGAGGGTCGCCTTGTGAGCCTCCCATAGAGTTAACTGGGAATACACAGAGCCTGTGTTGAGTTCAAAGAATTGGTTAATTTCTTTACCAATGTGTTCGTATATATCAGGGATTTTTAAGAGGGATTCATTGAGTTTCCAATTTGCTCCAAGCCTGCTATGTTTAATTTGGTTACACCTTAGCTCAATAGGTGCATGGTCTGACCATGAAATATCATGGATTACCGTACGGGCGACCAGCGGGACCAGTCTACTAGAGACGAAGAAGTAGTTGATTCTACTATATGAGTTGTGAGGATGAGAACAGAACATGTAATCTCTTTCCAGTGGGTGCAGCTCTCTCCAAATATCCGCTAGATGATTCTTCTGGAGGCCTGAGGTCAGGGAGAGTCTCATTTTTTTGTTACTCTCTTTGGGGGTGCTGGATCTATCTAATGCTGGCTGAAGGGCTATGTTAAAATCCCCTGCAATAATAATGTGGCCCTGTGCCCTGATATTCAGAGTTTGGAAGAAGGTATCAATTTTTTTTCCGTCTTGCTCGCAGGGAGCGTACACGGCTGCTAGGGTAATAGGTTGCTCATGTATGGAACCCGTTAGGATGATGTAGCGACCTTCCTTATCTTTTTTAACTGTTTTAACATTAAAGGGTATCTTGTTGTGGAAAAGTATAGCAATTCCCCTCTTTTTTTCAGGGGCTGATGAGAGGTAGAACTGCGAGTATTGTTTATCCATGAAACGGGGGGCGCTTTTGTCGCTAAAATTAGTTTCTTGAAGCATCAATATGTCGGCACCCCGCTTTTTATATTCTGTAAATGCTATCTTGCGTTTTAAGGGGCTGTTGAAACCCTTTACGTTATGTGAAATGATGTTAAGGGCCATCTAGTGGTCGTGGGTGTGTAGAGCATATCATGAGCCATAGTCTTACCCCGTTCCTAGGGCCGAGATATCCGTCTGATGGATTGACTGACGATGTGGAGATGTCTTTGCCGCATATTCTCTTGCCGTCCGTTCCTCTTTCTTCTGGGGGGGGAATGGGGGAAATGGGAGGCCAGGGCCCAGGGAGGGGGGACAAGTGAAGGTAGGAAGGGGCAGGGAAACATATAACATATAACGAACAAAGAGACAAAAATGACAGCGTAAACAGTGTGTTTCTGACAGTGAATATACATAGAAGTGAGAAGATCTCGCCTGGGGTGGACCCAGGAAGATCCTTATGCCCATAGGTATGGCCGGACAGACCGTCCGTAACGGTAGACTTGTCTGTGTTCCGAGGGACCAGCCTCCTAGGGACTAGAATACGACCCATTACCTGGGAATGGGTCGAGATAGGAAAAGCCTGCTGCGGGGGTAGTCCCCGCCAGCGCATCTTAAAGCAATATATATATAAACTTGTACCAGCAATACATCGACTAATAACTTTTGTAGATAATAAAATCTTTTACAAACACCTCAAAAGACAACACTCAGAGGGGTATCGTGAGTAGCTATAGGGATGTGTAAGAAATCCCACTTCTAAACCTCCCCTCTGAATCTTACATACCTTAACCTTTACCCCTATATGACATTTCTGTGTAAAGCCTAACTACAACGTAACCTGTGGCTAAATAAGCTCCGCCTAGTATCCATCTCCTAAACCGCTCGGTGTGATTTAATAGTATACTGCAGCCCTTCTGTCTCCCCCCCCTTGCCCACCCGTCTCCCTCCCCCCCCTGCTCCCTCCGTCCCGTCTCCCTCTCGTCTCCCTCCCCCCTCCCCTTCCTCCCGAATCTCACCCCCCGTCCCCTTCCTCCCGACTCTCACCCCCCTCCCCTCCTTCCTGTCACTCTCCTTATCATTTGGGAAACATCATTTGGGAGAATATTTGGCCTGAATGCAGCACAGATATTCCTATTAATTCAAAGTGCCTAATTTGCAGCCTGAGTAATTGCAAAGGTACAGTGCTACTTTCATTTCACATGAGCTAAATAGATAGGAATATCAAAGCTGGAGAGAAGAGAACCTGCTCTGCAGTTACCTGTGCAGTGAGTGGCAGGTAAGAGAGGTATAGCCACCCTAAGTAGTCCTTCCTCAGTTCTCGGTGTTAGCAATGGAAAGTAAGATGTCTAAAGATGTTCCGTAGTTACAAAGGATAAGGATTTTAATTAGCCATTCTTCCCTTTTCCATTTTCTGGGGTTCTACAGGTGAAATTCCATGGTACAGAATGGCTGAAAACTCATAGGTCTCTTCTTTGTGTGCAATGTCAGTAGATTACATTTTTTTGTTTGTCCATGAAAAGGCATCACAACCTACATGTACTGTACATCAAATTTGCCCTTCTCCAGAAATAGAATTTTGCACTACAGTATATGATTTTCTGTTTAAAAACCGAAATCTGTCTCTCTCCCCCCCTCCCTTCCCAACCATCTCTCTCCTCCCCACCTCCCTCCTGTCTCTCTCCCTCCTACCCTCCCTCCTGTCTCTCTCCCACCCTCTCCACCCTATCCCACTCCCCCTTCTTCTCCCTTATATCTCTCTCCCCCTCCCCTCTTTCTTATCTCTCTCCCCTCCCCTCCTTCTTATCTCTCTCTCTCCCTCCCCTCTTCCTGCCTTCTTATCTCTCTCCCCCCCTCCCCTCCTTCATTATCTCTCTCCCCCCTCCCCTCCTTCTTATCTCTCTCCCCCCTTCCCTCCTTCTTATCTCTCCCCCCTCCCATCCTTCTTATCTCTCTCCCCCCTCCCCTCCTTCTTATCTCTCTCCTCCCCTCCCCTCCTTCTTATCTCTCTCCCCCCTCCCCTCCTTCTTATCTCTCTCCCTTCCCTTCCTTCTTATCTCTTTCTCCCCCCCCTCCTTCTTATCTCTCCCCCCCCCTCCCCTCCTTATCTCTCTCTCCACCCTCCCATCCTTCTTATCTCCCCCTCCCCTCCTTCTTATCACTCCCCCCCTTCTCTCTTGTATCTCCCCCCTTCTTTCTTGTATCTCCCCCCCTTCTTTCTTGTATCTCCCCCCAATCTCTCTTGTATCTCCCCCCCTCCCCTCATGTATCTCCCTCCTCCCCTCCTGTCTCTCCCCCCCCCCCCCCGAGTGCCACCCGGTCACGGCTCCGCGCGCATGTGCATGCCAGCGCCGATGTCAGAAGCGGCGGGGCGGGACCGGAGGAAGAGAGGCCGCCATACTGGAGGTGGTGTCGGGAGCGCGGCCAGCGGGCCTGTGTCTCTCCTCTCCCCAGAGGCACCCACACCACTCAGGAGGGAAGCCGGTCGCCCCTCCGGGACCCGCATGCGCATGCCAGTGCCGACGACGGAAGCGGAGGGGCGGGACCAGAAGAGAAGAAGCTGCCATCTTGGAGGTGGCGTCGGAAGCGTGGCCAGCGGGCCCGTACCTCTCCTCTCCCCGGAGGCACCCACACCACCCAGGAGGGAAGCCGGTCGCCCCTCCAGGACCCACGGCGGGGCTCTAGGCACATCCCGTCCGTGCCCGTGCCCGTGTCCCCATGGGGCGCTGGAAGCGAAGCGAGCGGGACTGGAAGAAGAGGGGCGGGACTGGAGGAACACTGGCGGCCAACATCCAGGAGGTTGGTGATGATGTCAGGGGCGCGGCCAACTGGTTCGCACCGCTCCTCGGAGGTTCCCGTTCAGACCAGCAAGAAGAAGGGGGGAAGATGGCCGCTATTCAAAAATCCACAATGGATCACCATGTACGTCCATGACGACGCCTCCCGGCGGCCCGTCTGTGCTCTGGGCCTTCTGATCTGGGTAGCAGGGATATTTTCTCTAGGCGAAACAGGGGTAGCTCAGCTTTCCAGGAGTGTCATTTTTGGCCAACGGGGTATGTTTACAGGTTTTGCTAACATGGAATTGTCTTTAGCTTTTAGCGTTGGTGAAGGGCGACCACGGAACCAGCCCTTCTCCAGGAGGTCACCGGAGCCTCCCCCCCCCCCGTGAGGAAGCCCGTGGGGAGGACCCAGGGGACCCCAAAGACTGCTCAAGGCCCAACCAGCGCAGAAAAGCTTCACCCTCTTCTGGTCTTTTTAAGGTATGTGGGGTGCCATTTTTTATCACCAGCAGAGTGAAGGGGAACAGCCAGCAATACTTTATGGTGTTGTCCCGTAGCGCTTTTGTGACCGGCCATAAATTCCTCCTCCTGGCTAACGTAGCTGGGGCCAAATCCTGAAATACTTGGAACTGGGCCTCGTCAAATTCAGTGTATTTTTGGTTCATGGTCTTTTGGGATATGGTTTCCTTCGTTTAAAAAAAATGAAACCGGACAATAATGTCTCTGGGGGGTCCCCTTGTTGGGGGCGGGAGCGGAGAGCCCTATGGCACCTATCCAGGTGTCTATCTGTTTCAGATCCATCTGGAATTAGGTGTTCAACCCAGAGTGTGATGAAGTCCTCTGGGTCTGTTACAGCTTCCGGTACCCCCCTGATACGGAGGTTGTTTCTCCTGTCCCTGTTGTCGGAGTCTTCCAGCTTGTCCCCTATCTCCCACACCTGGGCTGACAGGGAGGCAACCTCAGCTTTAGTTTGCTACAGGGCTGATATAGTTTCATCAGATTTTACCTCCAGCGTGTTGGTCCGTTCTACCAGGGCATCCAGGTCTTTGCGTAGGGCCCATAGTTCAGACTTGAAAAGTGTCCTCATTTCCCCACATAATTCTTTTATGTCCTTAACCCTGGCCCACTCCTGGTCTACAGCTCCTGCGGGTGGTCTGTTAGCCCCCCGGTTCTGTGTCCGTGACCGTCTCGTCGTTGGGCAATTGGGGGGGAGGTCTGTCCTTGTTCCTGCTCTCCTTGCTTTTCCCACCCGTCGCCATTGCTGCAGGGGGTTTTATGGAAGTAGTTTGCTACTGAAGTGACTTTTCTGCCCCTTCTTGTGGTCAGTGGCATACCCCGCTGTTCAGATACTTGAGGGTGTCTTTTTTTTGTATATTTTCGTGCCAAAAATGCTGATATTTAGTTAATTGTGTGCACTGACGGGCTGGAGCTCAGCTAACAGCATCCATGCAACACAGCTCCCAAGCTCCGCCTCTCAACAACTCGTCCTTTTTGGAGGGTTTCACCACTTTACGGATATGGTCCTTCAGCTGATGCCAGACCATTTCGATCGGATTGAAGTCTGGCGATCTGTCATTGGAAAAAAAGGACAATTAGTTTAAGAGAAACAGTTCACAGTAAAAACAGTGGTGAAAAAAATGAGGCACGGTCTACTGCACTTACTACGCTGGCATCTTCACCCAGTGTGCTTCGGATCGTTGTCCTGGTAGATGCGGTGACCATTGGGAACTCGCGTGTGATGTATCTCAGGGTCAATGTTGTCTTGGAAGAAAGCTTTATTCATGATTCCTATAGCAAGAAAAGAAAAGTGCTCAAAAAACTGCACAATAGTTCAGTACAGTGCATGCAGTAAGGCTACACTAGTAAAGTACAGTGCATAAGGCTACATTATATTTGATATATTTTACCTTCAAAGATGACAATGCATCCTGGTCCACACCTAGAGATGGCACCCCACACATGCAGCTTCACAGGGTGTTTTGGCCGCGGCTTCAAAGATAAGCGGCCTTTTTTGTGGAATGCAAAGGTTGCAAATCTCTCCAGCGACACAGTAGACTCGTCAGTGAAGATGCAATCCTGGAAAGTTTCTCCACTGTCGATCCATGCCTGGGCCTGGACTACTCTTTTGATTTTGTTAACATCCCGTATCATGGGGTGCGGTCTGTAATGACAAGGAATAAATCATTTTAGCGGTACACTACAGTTTCCTAAACAACACTTTTACCTCCTGTACTGTTCAGTACTAACCTCACATGTCCATATTTCCATCCAATGCTGCGTCTCATCTTCTTTATGCTGGTCTCGGATAGAGTGAAATTGTGCTTTTCATGCACAGTGTATTTGACCCTTAACGCTCTCCTCTCATCATTCTCCTCACTAATTTTGTCCACCAGAAGAGTTGTCCCCCTGCAATGTAAAGAAAATATGTTGTTTTATTAATATGCAGCAATATAAAAATTATATAAACTGTTGTATTTTAAATATAAATATAGAAAAAAAATATACTGTTGTAATATAAATATAAATATAAAACAAATATATACTGTTGTAATATAAATATGAATATAAAACAAATATATACTGTTGTAATATAAATATAAATATAAAACAAATAAATACTGCTGTAATATAAATATAAATATACAAAATATATATACTGTTGTAATATAAATCTACAGAAATAACAAAAATATTAGATACAGTACTGTAGATGTACAGTACATGTTTGTATCTAAATTTAAAAAAAAAGTTTTATAATAATAGTTTTATTTATAGTATTTATAGTATTTATTATAGTTTATATAATTACGTGTTAGTTACCCTTGGTGCCCTTTTGCGGTCTCTGTTTTTTCCGTGTGCATGATAGCTCACGGTGGTTGCTGGCACAACGAGGCCAGAAGTAGCTAGCCAGCAGTGGATAGCAGCAATTCGGATGCTGAGATCCTTGGAAATCTTTTTAACAATCATTGCTGCGAGTAGAAAGAAATACAAACACAATAATGTATATTCGATGTTTAGTCGATGTGTTTTCAATGTGCAGTGAATCCACAAATGGATGGTGTATTTATACGGTAATGACTCACATTAGAGTACGCCCACTTTCAACACCTGTACCTGGTCGCCATGTATAAAAGGTCACACATTTTGCATAGCCCACCACTCGATGATCTTTATCTGAACTTGCCCTTGTCCAGATACTGTACTGCATTGTGCCACCTGTTTCCATGGAGCAACCCGATTCTACGGACGCAGGAACCCACTCGCTTCTCTGCAGTGCCTGTCAAGCAGAAAAAGCGAAAGGCGGTTGCCGTTACCACGCCAAGGCAAAAGCAACAGGCTAAGGCCAATAAAGAAAACCTTCTGCTGACCCCAAAGGCTTAGGGTTTTCATAGACGTCAGCCTTATTATGTCAAGAAGATATACGGTGATGTACACTTGACGCAAAACAATTGGCAGCCAACCCATCGAACCCGCAGACCACCTCCTCCCATATGCTTTGACGACTTTGCCGCCGCTGTCCCAGAAATCTTCAGCCCATCTTCTCCACCCCTCATCCTCGATGCTGCCGCCACCCTCCCGATAACCCACAGGCCATCTTCTCCGGTTCTATCCGACGACGCTGCCGCCTCACTTTCTCCTTTGCTCTTAGACGACTCTGCTTCTCGCCCGGAAATCCAAAGGTCACTTTCTCCATCCCTCTTTGACGACGCTGCCGCTTCTCCTCTACCGGATATCCACAGGTCACCTCCTCCACCCTTCTTCAACGATGCTGCTGCTTCTCTCCATGGAACCCCAATCTCATCCTCCCTTGCACCCATCCACCCAGATGTCCACACGCCATGCACAAGAAGCTGCTCGTTCGACCAGATGCTGAATGGGATAAGTGTGGATCTCCCCGGGAACTCTATTATGCTGGCAAAGATAGATTTGCTTCTGGAGACCATGCTAAATGTGGAGCAACAGGTGCTATAAATGGATCAACGGGTGCTACAAATGGATCAACGGATGATACATATGGATCAACGGATGCTGGATATGGATCAACGGATGCAACATATTGATCAATGGATGGATCGACGGATGGAGAAGATGGAGGCTGACATAGCGGGTATACATTCTTTGCTCGGTGTTAATGCCCCTGTTTCCCCGATGCTGGAGCAGGGGGGTGACATGGATGTGATGAATTGGACCTTCGACCCCTTTCCATCACCAAGCGCACCCCCTCCACCAGAAGATGTAGTGTACATGTATGCCGTTGAGGAGGACATGACAACCCCGTCAAGACCACGCCAGGAGACAGCACGGTGACAAAGACTGGAGGAAAGCTTCCTCCCAGACAACCTACCATCGCCCGTCGCCTCAAGCACACCCGCTCCCAAAAAACCTACATTCGCTCGCATCAATACGGTGCCCGACATCACCCTGTGCGATCTGCCACAGGCGCTCAGGGAGAAGTATAGGGTGAAGAGTGCTGGTGTACCCCACAAGTATGCCTTGTTACTTTTTAAGCACCATGTTCCCTACTCTTTGTACTGTGACTGGGCCTTCAGAGTGAACTACGAAGGAAATCGCGTAAAAAAGGCGCTTCCTGTCAATTTAAGGAAAAACATTCTGGATGAAATGCGGCGCTATTATCCAGTTACAGATCCTGTAATGAAAGGCATTCGAGACTGCATTAATGGCGTTTTGCACCATGCAAGGAATCGGCCATGGACGGACAATGTGGAGGACTTTCTGTAAGACCATACTGTTGTGCTGAACAGTATTGTACATGTTTTGACCTGCTGTACTTAAATAAAGGAGATGTTGTTGTGTGTTTTTTAACTTGTATTTATACAGAAATGTTTTAACTTGCTGTACACACACACAGGACCTGCACAATTCCAGTCCCTGAGGGCCTCAAACAGGTACGGTTTTCAAGGTTGTCCTGAAAACCGGCCCTGTTTGCTGCCCTCGAGGACTGTACTGGTGCAGGTCTGACTGACAGTTTTGCACACCATCCCACTGTACTGTATATGTTTCTTTAATAAAGGAGATGTTTCGTTTGTATACTGTATTTTATGAATAAAGATTTTTTTTAACCACAGGTAAGACCATAATGTTGTGCTGAACTGTATTGTACATGTTTTGACCTGCTGTACTTAAATAAAGGAGATGTTGTGTGTTTTTTTACTTGTATTTATACAGAAATGTTTTAACTTGCTGTCCACACACACAGGACCTGCACAATCCCAGTCCCTGAGGGCTGCAAACAGGCACGGTTTTCAAGGTTGTCCTGAAAACTGGGCCTGTCTGCTGCCCTCGAGGACTGTACTGGTGCAGACTGTTTTGCCGTTGTTTATATTGGTGCAGACTGTACTGGTGCAGACTGTACTGGTGCAGACTGTTTATATTTTATGAATAAAGAATTTGTTTTTAAAACATGTGACTGTAAACCATACTGACTGACTGTAAATGTTTTTACTTTCTACTGTATACATAAATATTTTCACTACTGTAGCAGTAAACCATACACCTGTTGATGTTTTGAATTGCTGTGCACTTAAAATGTTTCTACATTGTACAGCATTTGTAAATAAATGTTTTTGTACTTACTCCACCAATAAAAAAACATGTTTATTTGTTTTACATTATTCCATTGGCTCCTTTGCTACTGTAACAAAATATAGTGTTTCTAGAATGTCGAGGCATACTGCACTGTATACTGTAGGCATGCTCACTATAAGAGTATTAAAAAAAAAAGAAGACACATACTGTACTGTACTGTATGTAATGGCACTGTAATACATGTAGAATAAATGTAGAATAAATGCATAGTTTTTATTTGTTCGGGTTTATTACACAGTATACTGTATATATAAATGTATTGTATAATGTACGGCCGGAAAACATCAGCATACTTTTTCAGGTACAATATTCTATCAAAAAGCAATAACAACGGTCACTAAACTGTAGACTCCGGTACGTGGCTTTTTAAATCCGATTCAGCAATGTGCAGGCATTGTTACACAAAGCGATATTATCCATCGAAATCCCTCCATTAGCCGTTTTCTTTTCTGAGGAAAAACAAAAAGAAAAGTTTTACTGTAATGGTCAGTCCCTTTACTGTAATGGTCAGTCGCCTACTGATGTTCCCAGCCAGTCACACCAATAATTTTCTCGGGGAGCTTCTCCTGTTCACATGTGCATGCACCTACCATCGATGTAATGACACGAATATGCGTTTCAAGAAGGTTCCAATGCGCATGCGTCTAGCATTCCACCAATTGTTCAGTATCTGCAGTACAGTACTGTAGAAGCCGCTCAGCCAATGATATTGCTTACAGGAGAATCGCTTGACTTTTGAATCGCACCGATATTGATACTGTATTGTCACAATAAAAAAAACACAGAAAATAATACGGCAACAATACTCACCATAGAATTTCCCATTCAGCTGGCGCCGGCGCCAGTCCACTACCTGGCCAGTGTTCTTGACCATCCATGTCGATAGTTTGAAGCGGGACTAGTCCACCTGTAGTCAGCTGATGAGGCTGGAAATTGCTTAGGTACAAGCAAACTTGATCGAAACTGCGCGCAAAATCCGACTCACTGACAGTGGGACCGTTATCGGAAGCCGGTGCCGGTGCATTACTTGGCAGTGACTGTTGTTTCTTAGTTGGTTTTAACACGACCCTTCGCCTTTTGCCACCATCATGATCATAGATACAGGAAAAAGCCGGTAATACACACTAATACCGTCCAACAAATTGTGGCTCAATACGATAAAAACAGGGATCGCTACATAACCTTTTCCTTATTGCACGCTTCCACTTACTGTTGCGGCACACTTTATTCTAACAAATCACCGGTTTGTCCCTGGCTTGTTCCTGGAATGCGACGCTGTTCACCCGGAGCATGCCGCGTTCCCAGCCAGGGGTCATGCCCGGCTGACGCGCGGTTGATGTGTTAATTGATAATGGTTCAGGATTTACTAGGCTGCAATGATTCGCATGTCCGCCAGATGGCATAAATTCATGAATTGTAATGCAATATATATATATATATACTGTATAACAACAACCCCTATAACCCCTAACATACAGTACTGTACACATACAGTACTGTATATGCACATCAATGATACTATAGGCCGGCGGGGGCGAGATGTATTTGCAGCAGAGGAAGATCCGCTTCTCTCTCTGTGCAAACATCGGCACATTAAAAATTATTTAAAATACATTTTTATTCATAGTGTAGATGTGCAGGGGGTCTCCAGAGCTGAACCGCATTGGTTTCAGGTCCGGGGACCCCCTGCTTCCCGAGATACAGACCCCTTTATGAGGTGCCGGTATCCCTCTGCATTTAAAGGTCCCAATCACGTGACCGCGGCATGTAAACAAAGCAGAGGGATACCGGCACCCCATAAAGGGGCCTGTATCTCAGGAAGCAGGGGGTCCCCGGACCTAAAACCACAGCGGTTCAGCTCCAGAGACCCTCTGCACATCTACAGTATGAATAAAACACATATATAAATAAACACTCATTCCTTACCTTTGCAATTATGTGCTATGGTAACGAAGCAGCATGACTGTATTTTTAATAATATTGTACAGTGAGCAGGGGGTTCCCTGAGCCACAAATCAAAGCTCAGGAGACCCCCTGCTCCTGAACAATATTATTAAAAATACAGAAATGCTGCTTCATTACCATAGCTGATAGCCGCTAAGGCAATGAAGGGGTTAACCCACCGTGCCCGCTTTATTGTGGGTAGCGGGGGTGGGTGAAGGGGGTATTTGGCCCTTGGTGTGAGTTTAGGACTTGCGGGGGGGTTGCGGGTGCACTTAACCCCTTCACGGCCGTAGCAGTTAATACCGCTACAGTCATGAAGGGGTTAACCCCTCCCGCTACCCCCCCAAGCCCTAAACAACCCCCGTTGGGGCTAATACCCCGTTCACACACCCCCGCTACCCACAATAAAAAAATTCACACACAGCAGCCGCCCAAAAAATAAATAAATAAATCTAAATAAATAAATAAATACATGAATATAAATAAATACATTTAGAATACATTTTTATTCATAGTGTAGATGTGCAGGGGGTCTCCGGAGCTGAACCGCGTTGGTTTTAGGTCCGGGGACCCCCTGTTCCCTGAGATACAGACCCCTTTATGAGGTGCCGGTCTCCCTCTGCATTTAAAGGTCCCGATCACGTGACCGAGGCATGTAAACCAAGCAGAGGGATAACGGCATCCCCTAAAGGGGCCTGTATCTCGGGGAGCAGGGGGTCCCCAAACCTAAAACCAAAGCGGTTCAGCTACGGAGACCCCCTTCACATCTACACTATGCATAAAAATGTATTTTAAATGTATTTATTTATATTCATGTATTTATTTATTTATTTAGATTTATTTATTAATTGTGCTGCTGCTGTGTGTGAATTTTTTTTATTGTGGGTAGCGGGGGTGGGTGAAGGGGGTATTAGCCCCAACGGTGGTTGTTTAGGACTTGCGGGGGGGTAGCGGGAGGGGTTAACCCCTTCATGACCGTAGCGGTATTAACTGCTACGGCCGTGAAGGGGTTAAGTGCACCCGCAACCCCCCCGCAAGTCCTAAACTCACACCAAGGGCCAAATACCCCCTTCACCCACCCCCGCTACCCACAATAAAGCGGGCACGGTGGGTTAACCCCTTCATTGCCTTAGCGGCTATCAGCTATGGTAATGAAGCAGCATTTCTGTATTTTTAATAATATTGTGCAGGAGCAGGGGGTCCCCTGATCTTTGATTTGTGGCTCAGGGAACCCCCTGCTCACTGTACAATGTTATTACAAATACAGTCATGCTGCTTCGTTACCATAGCACATAACCGCAAAGGTAAGGAATGAGTGTTTATTTATATATGTGTTTTATTCATACTGTGCAGAGGGTCTCCGGAGATGAACCACTGTGGTTTTAGGTCTGGGGACCCCCTGCTTCCCAAGATACAGGCCCCTTTATGGGGTGCCGGTATCCCTCTGCTTTGTTTATATTCCGCGGTCACGTGATCGGGACCTTTAAATGCAGAGGGATACCGGTACCTCATAAAGGGGGCTGTATCTCGGGAAGCAGCGGGTCCCCGGACCTGAAACCAACGCGGTTGAGCTCCGGAGACCCCCTGCACATCTACACTATGAATAAAAATTTATTTTAAATAATTTTTAATGTGCCGATGTTTTCGCAGAGAGAGCAGCGGATCTCTCTCTGCTGCAAACACATCTCGCCAGGGGACGGCCTACAGTATCATTGATGTGCATATACAGTACTGTATGTGTATGTTAGAGGTTATAGGGGTTGTTGTTATACAGTATATACTGTAAATATACAGTATATACTGCATTACAATTCATGAATTTCTCGGCTTCAAAGACAACATCTCGCAAATGCCCCCATGCGTTTTTACACGGCATTGCAGTATTGCAGCCAGCGGGAATAAAATGCTTAAATCACAGCCGCGAAAATAACGCAATACACCCCGGGAGAAAAAGACACAAAACCGCACATCACCGGGATAATCTGAAATTCGCGGAGCTAGCCGAGTTAGAATAAAGTTGGTCGCCACTGTATGAGGAGCTGGCGAAAATTTGTAAAAGTCATAGTTTTCGACAAAATACTGATAAATTTGAACAACTGTTGCCATCTTATCCTCTGTTGCATTAATCGCGGTCCATATCAAATACGCGTAACTTCTGTCGGGTTTTTGGAAAGCGGGCTGCAATTGAACACTCATGGCGACGGCTCTCTGGAGAATACACTAACCGAAACTGGTCTTTGTTTATATTTAATATGAAAATCCTAAATTGATACATTTTTGCAACCTCTTCCTTCAGTCTCAAGGCCAAGTTACAATAGCACACTGTGGTATCTTTTTTAAACGAAATACCTGCAAGTCGACACATTACTGAAGCGCATGCGCATTACAATTCATGAATATCCGCCATCGGACGGACACGCAAAGAATTGCAACCTATTAAATCCGAACCATTCTCCATAAACTCATCAACCACGCGTCAATCACGCATGACCCGCGCATGACCCGTGGCTGAGAATGCAAAATGAATGCGGCATGCGCCAGGTGAAGTGCGTCGCATTCCAGGAAAAAGCCAGGGAAAAACCGGTGATGTGTTAGACTCAGATGAGCAGTAAGTCAAAACAGTTCCGCTAGAGTGTATGACTCAGTTAAGAAATAGATCCCTGGGTCCCACTTGAATACGTCATCAACACTAAAGTTCATATTTTCTTCCTTGTTCAATAAGTAGATATATGAAACCTCCTGAGTCAACTATTATCTAGACCTCAACATTCAAAAAGGAGGGGTAATCACAAGAATGGTGTATATATGAAACCCTCATTGAGGCCGTCTGGATATAGTGTATGTAGAGTATATATTCACCTACATTCAACTTGCATTAGGTGTCAGTCCCAATCTCCCTTCCTTTGTCTCCATAACACATGTTCAATACCACAGAAACTAACCGATGTCAGTACACCATTGTGAGCTTCATTGACGTGTTTAGCCACTGGTACTGTACATCTATGGTGTTCCTAATGGACCCTTGCTACACTATGTCAGTACTGCCACCTATTTGTAGGTAGCTATTTGACATACTGTCAGTGTGAATGAAGGTAACCAGCGTTTCTACAGTTTACAACTAGGAGCTCCAAACTAGGAACCTCTGTGTATCTCTGTGGATATATTTCACGGGTGACACCATATATATACTCTGATATATACTCTCATTTATATGAGAGTTTCCATGGTGGGCTTTGGAGGAGCCTTCTTCCTCTACTCCGTGTCACCACCACCTAATTTTAAATACACCTGTGTTTATACCCTACATTCACTGCTTTTGTCCCCTAGTATATCTGAATAAAGCTTTTTTGTTTTGCGCCGTTTGGCACAATAGTCTACAAGCCTGGGACTATTTTTCTGTCTCACCTATTGTTTGTCCTCATAGAGTGCAGATGTGGGTTTCTTGTCCAAACCAGGATCTTTACTCTGACTGGATCTCTATGTTATTATACCTCCTGCCTGGTGTGTGACCTTAATGGTGGAGAGGTAATAGTTCTACCGAGGGAGATCACCTTTAGTTTCCCTGGAGCCTACGGCAGATGGAGGCGCTGCACTGCTAGAGATATGTAGGGGAAGAACCCCAGAAGCCTGATCCTGTGTCCCCCTGTCATCGTGGATGACTCAGCCCTCCTGTTGCCAGCATGTATATGCACCATACACCCATGTACTGTAATGGCCCCAATCTACCAGAGGGTAGGGGGAAACACTGTTACACATATTTGAATCGCACTAATTTTTCTGCATTTGTGACTAACAATAAATTATTGTAACATTTCCTACAGTGAAACTTGTGACACAATTAATAATATCTTGAACAGTCAGGGCCACAAAAGTAAAGAAATGGTTACCTACAATATTAAACAAGATTTTCTTAAGTTCAAATTATAGACAAGTTTGTGTAATTGCTTGGGTGCCTGATTGGACTGAAAATTAAAGCATTTACTTCATGTACTCAGAATCAATGACTGTGTTTATCTGTTGGTTGGAGCTAATGATTGACTTACTGTACATGTAACATATTTTAAGAATAGGCGTCCCAAACCACAGATGGAAATAACTTCAGTAGGACGATGCAAAACGTATTCCCCTGAGCTGTATAAGAAGAGCATAAGATGATTCTGTTTCCTTACACTGTCATACAGATGCAGCAGGCTTCATTGTCCCGTGTGCTGCTCTATGCCATTGAGTCCTATGCAGTTATATTCTGCATTATAATGGGATATGTTGCGTTATCTATGAAAAAAAAGCCACCCACTGTATCTCATTTGTTTCCAGTACTGTTCTGTGTGATTGTCCTGTTTGTGGCTCCTTGCAGATCTGTGATTCAGCTTTCCAAACCTGCACCTGATCTCCAAATAAGAAAATATGTGGAAGAATATAAATATGTTAAAGAAGGAGAAATCATCATTGGAGGAGTGTTCACGGTGAATTATGCGTTGTACGAGATAAAAACAAGCCCTGCGTATGTCCCCATAATGGTGTGTTTTGGGTAAGTACCTTCTCTTACAAACACTAGAGATCAAAAGGAAAAAGATGGCTGTAACATTAGGAAGAAAATGATCACAGAATGTCTGTCCTTGTTTATCCTCCAAATCCCTTCTCAGAAGGAATGTGTGAGGCGTGAAGATAGGTGCATTATTAAAGGTTATCTCTCTTTACTGGCTAGCACAGGAATATCTATAGTTTAAATTCTCTGGCCCATATGGTGCTATGGCATTAAACCCCTTCTGGTGATACCTTATGGTCCATTCACGTGAATGAGATATACAGTGTCTTCTGGTGCAGGACGGTGTCTAATGACAAGGTGCCACCTAATCAAAATGTATCTTGTAGAGGGTTAGGGACTGGGGCAGGCTGGAGGAAACTGTGTGATGTGGCAGCTCTCTGATTTTCTGCCTTTAATGCACCTTAAATGATAGAGATTTTACTGTGTGTGTTTTTATTGAAGCTGCTATCACACAGTATTATTGTAGGTACAGACGCAGCAATCCTTACTAAATACATAATTCTCGTGTTTATATATTGTATATTTGAAACCACTAATGGTGCAATATTATGAGATACTGAAGGAAGAATGCACATACTGTATACAGGAAAACATGACTGATCTGTGAATAGGTTGATATGCGATTCACTACATTTTTTACATTGATAACAATTTTGACAATTTCACCAGATTTTACCCAGAATAGTGATTTATTTTGCAAAGCTTGTCATTTTTTGCTAAATTTTTAACAAAAATTCCTACCCAGCAAATGACACCTGATTCACAGACTTCAGCAACATATGTGCACATCTCTTGTAAAGATAATAGGTAATTAGTAAGAAATGACTTCACTGCCGCCCTGTGATTCACTTTACACATTTATCTTGGTCTCACTAAGTTTGTGAAATACTATTTCTAGTTAAACTGATTCTGAATAACGTTTGTTTTATTCTTGGAAGAGTATGAGGAAATGGGAAAAATAGATAGCATATTCAATTTGAATTGTGAATAATTACCTAATTTTCTTTCTGCCCTAAATATGACTGTAGAGGCTCTGGGTGTACAAACTGTTGTTGGACACATAGTGACATCAGACAAAGGGAGCAGCCAGAAGTAATAAAACCTTTCCCAAGTCTAAGCTCACCGTGTTTACAAAGTAACTTACACAAAATCTTTCAGGTTTTGATTTATAAAAGAGAGGTGGGTGGATGGATGGACTGCCGCTCCAAAAAGGAAAAATGATGGAAATTCACCAGCATTGAAAAAATAAAATCCATTTATTAAGCTACATAAAAAAGGGACAAAACAGAACAAAACTCCTCCTCCTGCGTGGTTTATCGCCCACTGCGGTGCTTTCTCAGTATGCAGTTGGGGGTGGAAGGTGCAATGTATACCTCCCCCAAGAACATACTGTTGCGGCCCCTTTTATTCTCCTACATCCCCGAATTTTTTCGGGGCTGTTTTTCGAATGTCACGCGTTCATGCGCATTAATGGCGAGACAGCGCTAATAGCGATAATACAATGAAACCGCCGGGGACGCATAAAAATACCGGAACATGCCGCATCTGCCCGCGATTTTAAAAATCGCTCTGAAACGGCCGCACGAGGCTGAAGGCGGCCGCCACTGTATAGACAACTGGTGTCAATTAGTAATCATGACATAAAAGAAACAAACAAAAAACAGCACAAAGTAATGGCAGTGACTCAAAAAAAAAAACATAACAAAGCACAAAGACTAGACAGGAGATCAATAATAAGAATACTTTAATCAGAAATTAACGAAAGAAAATACTGTATGTAGTGAAACAAAATATAAATAAAAACGACAAATATATATATATAGGGCCTCATGCAGAGAGCAGCGAATTTTAGAATTGGAGAGGGGGAAAAATTTTAGCTATTTTGGGGAGTTTTTTTCTCCATATGCAGAAAGGGCAGAAAACTGCATTTACAATCCTTTCTGCATATGGAGAGTTTCAAACAGCGCTATGAGCGCTGTTGAAACTAGTGGGGAAAAAATCGCGTTTTTTTTTTTTCCCCTCCACCGGCCGCGGAGCGCCAGCTGCTTGGTGGAGAGGAAAAATGTTGAAAATCGCGCCATTTTTTGGCGCGAACAGCCACTAGATGGCGATCGCGGCTCTCTGCATACGGCAGAAAAAAAAACTGGAGAGATTAGAAACTCTCCAGCCGCGCGGCGAATTTCAAGGGGAAAAAAAATGGCGCTTTTTTCAAATCTCGCCATTTTCGGCTGTTTTTAGCGCGATTTTCGCCGGAAAATGGCGAGATTGCTATTAGCGCTGTTCTCTGCATGAGGCCCATAATTCCTATATAAATAAGAAATGGGTTATGAAATGTGATTTAAAAAAGGCATCAATCAGATGGATATAATATAACCCCTAAACATTTCACTAACATTAATATATGTGATATTTCTGATATACTGTATGATACATACTGTATTGATATATTTTTTCGCATCAATAACTTTCTTGTTCTATACACTTTTATGAAATGCGATGAATAGCCGTTTTTTCATGTGTCATAATCTTTATTAATTATATATAGGTACTCAGGTTACCTACCGTAAGAGGAGATATCTACCCACCCTTACTGCCTTGTTATTCTTATATGAACTACGATCATATATACTTTAGGATGTAGTTTAAACACCTAAGCACATAATATATATTTTAATTAGGCTTGCTATGTCATTTTAGTGCGGTTTTTGTGTTTTCATATAATTTTTTATGTATAATAAAATTGACATTTTTAGAGGGCAATCTAGTTCAGGGGTATAGAGTATGCTTGCTGGGGTCTGAGAGACATTACTTGGTGATATATATATATATATATATATATATATATATATATATATATATATATATAAATATATATATATATATTTATTATTATATATACTGTATAAGCAAAAGAGTCCTTTATATACAGGCATTATAATTTATATACAGGCATTATATATAATGCCTTTATATAAAGGACTCTTTGGCTTATTGCCGGTATACATCTGAGAAAATGGTGTTCTTCCTCCTAAATGTTGTGTATATTGTTTCTGCACTTACAGTATTTGTAAATAAAACAAGCACGCTTTGCTTTTTCAAGTTCCAAATACCCTGGTAGGGAAGTGGTTATTCTGTTACTATTTAAAGGGAGGGTCTGAGAGTAACATATAAAGTTAAATAAATTGCAGCAGATACTGTTCTGTATATCCTAAAGTTAGAGGAAAAGTTCTCAGTGCCAGATCCTGGAATCACAGCAACAGGGAGCAGCACTAAATAACAATGCCCCTATTCTATATATAGTCCTGTATTAGAAAAATACCACCTCTTTGAAACAATCCACTTCTCTGGTTAACCTGTATTGTTATGTCTTAAACAGAAGAAAGGAAAGCAGTACCCCCGGAAAAGAAATCTGATTTATTCAGGAAATTACAAATATTATATTAAAAATTATATCTATACAATATTTATAAAAGCATCTTTAAAAAGCCTAACCAATGCTAAAGAGATTATAGGAAAACACCACTAAACCCCAATTGTAGAGAAATTGTTTAATATTTATAACATTTCTGTTTGCATGTGCTATATAAATATAAAACACTGAGAAATTACATTGGACTATTTAAAAGTCAAATAAACTGATGAATCAGATTGCTCACCTATGTAAAGGGTCCTAGCAAGGCAGGTGCAAAGGGTAAGAGTTAACAGCGAAACAAAAAACCCAAAGAGATAGGGTCATAAGGCACCCCTAGATTACTGTATGCACTCATTGCCTGGTCAGTACGAGATGGCTAAAAGTAGCCTCTGGCTTAATTAACTGCTAGATAGGTACTGTATATAGCAATCAGAGGTGATGGGCTAAAACCAAAAATAATAAAGTTTTAATACATCATGATAATAGTACACTCAAATATTTAAAATCGTAATATAGAATCCTCGTAGTGGATTCCTAAGAACCCTAGGTAAGTATATATAGTATTGTTATTCCTTAATAGGTATATGGTCCTTTAAAGCTGCAGACATGCACAGGATAATAACACCATGAGAAAGACCTGTAAAGTAGCAACAACAAAAATCAACCTATTAGCGCTATTGTAATCAAACGTATGGTGGTGAATAGTTAATGCCAGGGATAGCATGAAGGAAGGGGTTAAATACATAAGCATCATACATTCACAGCTCTGTGTAACATAACTGCACTGCAAAGTGAATATTTCAACCAAATTATGCTATATTGTCTCCCTGATGTCTCAACTGAACTGGAACACTCTGATGTGTATGGCTGTGAATAAAGCTATCAGTATAGCCTGTTATATTAGCACAGTCATTGTTTAACTATTACCACCAAAATCTCCAATCATGATTACAATGGTTCCAGACAGCAAATAGCTAGGATGCCCGGGGGCCTTTGCAGGAAGCAGCACTAATGGCCATTCGCCAGCGGTTCAAACTCGGCATGTTTTGGCTTGTTGCCCTCGCAGTATGCAGGAATGGCCAAATACCTGCGAGAGCAACACGCCAAGTTGCCGGTGGCGAGATAGTCTGCCTGGCGATAACCTGGCGAGATCAGCCTGCAGCAGAGAGATCCGCCACTTTCTCTGTGCAAATATTGAGGGGGGGGGGGGAAATGTAAATACATTTTTATTCATAGTGTAGATGTTCAGGGGGTCTCCGGAGCTGAACCGCATTGGTTTCAGGTCCAGGGACCCCTACTTCCGAGATACAGGCCCCTTTATGAGGTGCCGGTATCCCTCTGCATTTAAATGTCCCGATCACGTGACTGTGAAATGTAAACAAAGCAGAGGGATACCGGCACACCACTAAGCGGTCTGTTTCTCGGGAAGCAGGGGGTCCCCGGAACCTGAAACCAATGCGGTTCAGCTCCGGAGACGCCCTGCACATCTACACTATGAGTAAAAATAAAACACACATATCATTAAACAAGAATTCATTACCGTAGCGGCTAGCCGCTATGGTAATGAAGCAGCATTAATGAATTTGTAATAATAGGGTGTGGGACCAGGGGGTTTTCTGAGCCAAAAAACAATGCGGTTAAGCTCAGGGGACCCCCTGTTCAGTCACAATATTATTAAAAATACATTGATGCTGCTTCCTTACCATAGCGTGTATCTGCTAAGGCAATGAAGGGGTTAAGGCATAGTAGCATGTTTATTAGGGACAATTGCCCCCAATAAACATTGCAATATACAAAATGCACCTCCTGTTCCCCCAACAACCCCTGTACCCCCTAACATACAGAACATATACAGCGGCGGCTGACCTGAGTCTAAATCGGCTAGATCCGCGGCTCTCAGATAATCTCGGTCGTCAGGTGCGTTTTTTTTTTGTCCGGAGTGAATTGCGTTATTTTAGCGCTCATGATATTAGCATTTTATTCTCGCTGTCTGCAATACTGCAATGCCGCGTAAAAACTCAGGGGGTCGTTTGCGAGCGGTTGTCTTGGAAGTCTAATATCTTCGCGGTTCAACCTAAATCAGTACACAGTCTGTGTGCGCGCGCAGTAATTTTAGATTTGCATATTTAAAGTATACATGCATTTGCAGTGCTGTACTGTACAGTATGTCTCATTTGAAAATTGTTGAAACGCATAGGCGTGTACAGTACAGTAGCAGTGTCACATTTCGGCATATACAGCGCTCTCCCCTCGCTCAGGATAATTAACTGCACTGCAGGGTATTTCAACTTCTTATCTTCTCTACAATGAAGTACATCTCTCCCACACCATTCCTTTGAATGTGTGTCTGGTTTCAATCACATTCCTGCTTGACAACAGATCATTACTGCGCATGCGCCTGTAACTTCGCCCACTACTGCTTGCTTGAGTGAGTGACCAAAAAAAAAAAAAAACATTTTTTTTATTCTAATAAAATATTCTGCAAAAACCATCTTGATACTGTATTACGATATTCAATCTGTGCTGTAGATTTTGACTGCGACCCTGTGCGTTTAACTGCACATGGTTGATTTGTGTGCTATTTACGTACTGTATTTGGGGGTGTAGGGATCATATTATTATGATGAACTGCCTTTTGAAATTAAAGTTTTGTCATTATCTTTGAACTTCATGCAGCTGTACCCTGTAGCCCCCTATCCCACAAACACACACAAGGCTCGCTCAAGGATTTGAAACTCCACAGAGTCATTAATTTTCTGAAGCTTGACATTGTGTTCTTAATCCGTCCATAGCCGAGTATCACCTCACTGCGCCTGCGTGTAATCCTCTTTGAGATGGGAGCTAACTGATTACTGTGCATGCCTCACCCAACCCCCCCCCCTCCACAGAGTCATTAATTTTCTGAAGCTTGACATTGTGTTCTTAATCCGTCCATAGCCGAACGTCACCTCACTGCGCTTGCGTTTAATCCTCTTTGAGATGGGAGCTAGCTGATTACTACGCATGACTCACCTAACCCCCCCCCCCTCCACAGAGTAATTAATTTTCTGAAGCTTGACATTGTGTTTAAATCCGTCCAAAGCCGAGCATCACCTCACTGCGCCTGCGTGTAATCCTCTTTGTGATGGGAGCTAGCTGATTACTGTGCATGACTCACTCAACCCCCCCCCCCTCCAGCCCTTTGAGGCTTTGTTCACGTTAACGCTTTGGAAAAATCCCTTCTCAAATTTGATATGTAAATCTGATTTGCACAGCATTGTGAGAATTGAGAGTTAAAAAACCCATTAACTGATTCATGTTGTTTTGTCATTCATTCTTTTTCTTTGGTGTACTGTAGGTGTTGGGGGGGGGGGGGGGTTGTCAATGATTATGATTAGCAGGAATGTTAATAAATATTTATTTTAACAGGAACAAAAAAAAAATATATAAAACGCTTGCCACTGTGTTTTTAATCAGTCCCTAGCAGAGCATCACCTCTCTATGCACCTGTGTGTAATCTTGTTTTGGTTGGGAGCTAGTTGATTACTGTGCATGCGCCTATAACTTCACCCACCACTGCTTGCTTGAGTGAGTGCCCAAAAAAAAAATTATTATAATTTTTTAACTATTATTTCTCCACAAGCCTGCAAAAACAATCTTGATATGTCGATATTAAGTCTGTGCTGTAGCGTTTGACTGCACATGGTTGATTTGTGTGCTTTTTATGTACTGTATTTGGAGGTGTAGGGATCAAATTAATATGATGGAGTGCCTTTTGAAATTACTGTACTGTATGTAATTTCTTTGAACTGCTGCACAGCTAATCATTCATGCAGCCCGCTCCCCCCCCCCCCCACACACACAAGGCTCGCTCAAGGTTTTGAAACTCTTATCCACAGACACCTCCACAGTCATTAATTTTCTGAAGCTTGACATTGTGTTCTTAATCCGTCCCTAGCCGAGCATCACCTCACTGGACCTGCGTGTAATCCTCTTTGAGATGGGAGCTAGATGATTACTGCGCATGACTCACCAAACCCCCCCCCCTCCAACTCTTTGAGGCTTTGTTCACAGTAACGCTTTGGAAAAATCCCTTCTCAAATTTGATATGTAAATCTAATTTGCACAGCATTGTGAGAATTGAGAGTTAAAAAAACCATTAACTGATTCATGTTGTTTTATCATTCGTTCTTTTTCTTTGGTGTACTGTATGTGTGGGGGTGGTTGTTGTCAATGATTATGATTAGCAGGAATGTAAATAAATATTTATTTTATCAGGAACCAAAAAATACAAATATAAAAATAATCATGAATCATACATAATGCAGTCTTTATTAAGTTCTTCTGGCAGATTGAAATTGGATAAACATTTATAAAACATTTATAAAACATGGATAAACATGAATAATGCACATTTATAATATTATTTCATATTATATCATTTATAATATATATATATAGTAATATAATTTTTTCCGTCTTTATCTTCTTCCTCATTCTGTGTACAGTACATTAGTTCATTGAGAGAGGAGAGGTTTTATGTACATCAATACTGCTGTTTATATACTGTACATTTGACTGTACAAACAGATTAGACTGGACACAACACCCCACCTCCCCCCAGGCCACCCTTTTTTCCTGAAACGACAAGAAAACACAAAATTAGTGCAGTTATGTGCGTACTGTATTATGGCATTGTGTGATATGTAGTACTACTGTAGATGGCTGGTGCTGCTTTCTCTGGAAAGAAAAAAATTGAGCAGTTACTGTAGTAGGCAGTTACTGTACTACTGTCAAACTAGTCTACTGTATAATGGAACTACTGTATACTCTGACTACTGTTAAATACTATGTAACCTGATGGCTGGTGCTGCTCTCTGGAAAGAAAAAACTGTAATTACTGTACTGTATACTCTGACTACTGTTAAATACTATGTAACCTGATGGCTGATGCTGCTCTCTCTGTAAAGAAAAAACTGTAACTACTGTATACTCTGACTATTGGGAAATAAAAAAATATATACTGTTGTAATATAAATATAAAATATATATATACTGTTGTAATATAAATATACAAAATATATATACTGTTGTAATATAAATATAAATATACAAAATATATATACTGTTGTAATATAAATATACAAAATATATATACTGTTGTAATATAAAGCTAGAGAAATAACAAAGATATTAGATACAGTACTGTAGATCTACAGCACATTTTTTATATAATTTTTTTTTTTAAGTTGTATAAATATACTTACGCGTTAGTTACCCTTGGTGCCCTTTTGCGGTCTCTGTTTTTCCCGTGTGCATGATAGCTCACGATGGTTGCTGGAACAACGAGGTCAGAAGTAGCTAACCAGCGTTGGATAGCAGCAATTCGGTGTCAGCTCGTGTACATCTCCTTAATTCGCATGCTGAGATCCTTGGAAATCTTTTTAACAGGCATAGCTGCGAGTAGAAAGAAATACAAACAAAAGAATGTATATTCGATGTTTAGCCGATGTGTATTCAATGTGCAGTGAATCCACAAAATGGATGGAGTATTTATACGATAATGACTCACATTAGAGTACGCCCACTTTCAACACCTGTACCTGGTCGCCATGCATAAAAGGTTACACACTTTGCATAGCCCACCACACGATGATCTTTTTCTGAACTTGCCCTTGTCCAGATACTGTACTGCATTGTGCCATCTGCTTCCATGGATCAACCACGATTCTACGGACGCAGGAACCCACTCGCCTCTGCCGTGACTGTCATGCAGAAAAAGAAAAAAGCAGTTGCCATTTCCATGCCAAGGCAAAAGCGACAGGCTAAGGCCAATAAAGAAAACCTTCAGGAGAAGAACAGCCTCTGGGGAGGAAAGTGGAGCACTGCGCAGGGCAAAAGTACAGGAACCAGAGTACTTTGACAAAGGGCCTAGCCCGAAATGCATCAGAGTGGGTGGTTGCTCCACTGTTGGTGTCTCCCCTAGTTGCTTAATAAAGTATTTTTTAACCTATGGTGTGCTGGTTCCTGTACTTTTGCCCTGTGCAGTGCTCCACTTTCCTCCCCAGAGGCTGTTCTCTCCTGATATTGTATCAAGTTGGATGCATGCTTGCACGGATCGCTTTCACTTCATACAAACAGTGAGTGTACTGTGGTATTGCCTGGCTGGGTACTGACTGTTTTACCTATATGTTCTGTGACTCTGAGTGTGGTTGGTTAAAAGGGGACACTCTACCACTGTTATTTGTGTCTCCCTGGTACCATATAAATCCCACTCTGTGGTTAAAGCCTGTTAGATTTGGCGGTCACATGTTTATGAACTATAGGTTATGATGACACTTCATGTCAGTACTCCTATTCAATATATTGGAGCAGCTTTAGAAGGACTTATACACCCAGGATCAAGATTGCTATTATCCGTTATATAAGGGATTTATTGGATGTTATATGTCATAAGCTTGTGATTCGTTTCTGCTGCACCGTGGATGGACTCTATGTCCTTTTTTTCATACTAAAGAAAACCTTCTGCTTACCCCAAAGGCTAAGGGTTTTCATAGACGTCAGCCTTATTATGTCAAGAAGATATACGGTGATGTACTCTCAACGCAAAACGAATGGCAGCCAACCCATCGAATCTGCAGACCACTTCCTCGCATACGCTTCGACGACTCTGCCGCCGCTGTCCCGGAAATCTTCAGCCCGTCTTCTCCACCCCTCATCCTCGAAGCTGCCGCCACCCTCACGGAAACCCACAGGCCATCTTCTCCAGTTCTATCCGACGACGCTGCCTCTGAAATCCACGGGTCACTTTCTCCTTTGCTCTTAGACGACTCTGCTTCTCGCCCGGAAATCCAAAGGTCACCTTCTCCATCCCTCTTCGATGACACTGCCGCTTCTCCTCTACCGGATATCCAAAGGTCACCTCCTCCATCCTTCTTCGACGACGCTGCCGCTTCTCTCCATGGAACCCCCATCTCATCCGCCATTGCACCCATCCACCCAGATGTTCAGACGCCATGCACAAGAAGCAGCTCGTTAGACCGGATGCTGAATGGGATAACTGTGGATCTCCCGGGAAATCTATTTTGCTAGCAAAGATAGATTTGCTTCTTGAGACCATGCTAAATGTGGAGCAACGGATGCTACATATGGATCAACGGATGATACATATGGATCAACGGATGGATCGACGGATGGAGAAGATAGAGGCTGACATAGCGGGTATACATCATTTGCTCGGTGTTAATGCCCCTGTTTCCCCGACGCTGGAGCAGGGGGTGACATGGATGTGATGAATGGGACCTTCGACCCCCTTCCATCACCAAGCGCACCCCCTCCACCAGAAGATGTAGTGTACATGTATGTCGTTGAGGAGGACCTGACAACCCCGTCAAGACCACGCCAGGAGACAACACGGCGACCAAGACTGGAGGAAAGCTTCCTCCTAGACAACCTACCACCGCCCGTCGCCTCAAGCACACCCGCTCCCAAAAGACCTGCATTCGCTCGCAACGATACGGTGCCCGACATCACCCTGTGCGATCTGCCACTGGCGCTCAGGGAGAAGTATAGGGTGATGAGTGCTGGTGCACCCCACAAGTATGCCTTGTTACTTTTTAAGCACCATGTTCCCTACTCGTTGTACTGCGACTGGGCCTTCAGAGTGAACTACGAAGGAAATCGCGTAAAAAAGGCGCTTCCTGCCAATATAAGAAAGACCATTTTGGAGGAAATGTGGCGCTATTATACAATTACAGATCCTGTAATGAAAGGCGTTCGAGACTGCATTAATGATGTTTTGCGCCATGCAAGGAATCGGCCATGGACGGACAATGTGGTGGACTTTCTGGTTTAATCACGGGTACTGTAAGACCATACTGTTGTGCTGAACTGTGCTGTACTGTACAGTACATGTTTTGACCTGCTGAACTTAAATAAAGGAGATGTTTTTACCTGCTGTACTGTATTTAACTTACTGTTTTAACTTGCTGTACACACACACACAGGACCTGCACATTCCAGTCCCTGATGGCCGCAAACAGGCACAGTTTTCAAGGTTGTCCTGAAAACTGGGCCTGTTTGCTGCCCTCGAGGACTGTACCTGTGCAGGCCTGACTGACTGTTTTGCTCACCATCCCACTGTACTGTATATTGTATGTTTCTTTAATAAAGAAGATGTTGCGTTTTGTATATTTTATGAATAAAGAATTTGTTTTTATAACATGTGACTGTAAACCATACTGACTGACTGTAAATGTTTTTACTTTCTGTACATAAATGTTTACACACGCAGTAACCCATACACCTGTTGATGTTTTGAATTGCTGTGCACTTTAAAGGTTTCTACATTGTACAGTATTTGTAAATAAATGTTTTTGTACTTACTCCACCAATAAAAGAACATGTTTATTTGTTTTACATTGTTCCATTGGCTCCTTTGCTACTGTAACAAAATACAGTATTTCTAGAATGTCGAGGCATACTGCACTGTATACTGTAGACATACTCAGTATAAGAGTATTAAAAAATAGAAGACACATACTGTACTGTACTGTATGTACTGGCACTGTATACTGTAGAAGACACATAATGTATGTACTGTACAGTAGAGCACTGTGATACATGTAGAATAAATGCATAGTTTTTATTTTATCGGGTTTATTATACAGTATACTGTATATAAAAAAGTATTGTATGCTGTGTGTATGGGATATAATCCCAGTATTCAGGGCTCAGCTATCCTTGGTATATCATTTAATTGTACATTTAATCACAACAGTGATAAATCCATCCAGACACTTGAGCATAAATGAAAGCTGTGTGAGACTCACTGTGGTATATATGGCGAAAGGTGTACTGGCTATGCTGGAGGAATGACACAGAACTCTATATATACCATAAAGGTACTGTCTAAATCCCCAGTAAAACCAAAGTACATACCTTATAATGAACAGTCTTTGTTAGAGCCTCAGTGGAACAGCTGCTCAGTCTTTTGATGAATGCGTGCATCACGCCAGTAACATAGATAGGTAGTGTGTGGTCCCGTGGGATCCGATGGCGGAGCACTGCAAATGTAAGCAATGGGGGCTGCAAACCAGTTCCGGATTAAAAAGAATTTATTGGGTGGTAATAGGGAGTACAAAACACTCTGACGTGTTTCAGGACCTGCGTCCCTTTATCAAAGAGTAGATGCGCGTCTGCTATGTTCCCCGTTATAAACTCTGGCTCCCGCCCCCAACGATGACGTCACGGGGACTCCAAGTATCGCGCGAGTTGCTGGATAAGCTAGCTCATTGGTAGATATGACAACCAATGGCGCAACTGGCTGGAGAATAGCCTCCCCTGTAGGAGTGGCCTGGGAGTCATATGTATAGCGAGGATATAACAATATATACAAAACACAACGTGAATAAATACAAAAATTGTTCGCTAAAGCTATACTAGTTTAAAAGCGCAATCGTTAAAAACATGAGAGATGGAGAAACTGTCTAATGTCTAGCACATACACAATTATGCTAGTTCTCAGGAGGTAAATTGTATCAGATAAGCAAACAGAGTTATACATCCAGATTGGTCCATGGTAAGCAAACATCATAACTATACGTGTATGAATGTATATATAACTTTATCTATGATTAATAATTTTCTAAAAGCCACCTTCACATACCCCAAATAAATAAATGGGTAGTGCAGCTCTGTAGTAACAGTAGGTATATATATATATATATATATATAACATTGCTATATGGAAACCATACAAAAAAGATTCTTGAGGACAGGATATTATATTCCCAGTGTGTAAGACGTCTAATCAATACTTTAGAACCAGATAATACCATAACAAGGTTTTTACAGTCTTGTTACTATAGCACAATATATTATCTGTGTATCTGATAGTTACACCAGATGCATGAGGATTTGTAAGACATAAACAATGGGTAAACATTGGTAAATATACATGACATTGCCATATGTGACCCACACAAAAAGATAATAAAATTAATGTATATAGACAAGATAGTACTACAAGATGTATAGTCTTATTACCATAAGAACATATGTTTTTCATGCATCTAATATCCATAGTAAGTACATCGGGATATATACATCGTAAACAATAGTTTGATATTGGTCTAAAAATCATCTTGATGTCCATCCAATGGAAAAAATAGGCAGCACAACTCCATAATGAATATGAAAGGATGTATATAACATAACTGTGTATAATCTATATATGTGGACACAGAATACTGTTGCAGATGGCTATGCAGATGGTATATATGCCAAGTTGTTAGTATATAGAAACAAAATTACATAGCACCTAATTTTAATCAAGGAAATGTTTGAGTTCCCAGTCTAGATTCATGCCCCTGGGTGCCAATGTCCCAAGGGCATAAATCCAGAACATTTCTCTTTTATTGAGGAGAGATTCTCTATCTCCTCCATGTATATGAGGATGTATATGTTCGAGTGCACTAAAAGAGAAATTCTGCAAAGAACCAGATTGACATTTGGAGAAGTGACGCGCAACTGGGTAACCCTCATCTTTATTTTTAATTGTTCTAACATGTTCTACAATCCTCTCTCTTAGTGGGCGGATTGTCCTGCCCACATAAGAGCTGCCACAAGTACATCTCAGTGTATATACTACAAATGTGGTGTTACATGTCATCAGGGAACTAAGAGTGTGAGTTCTCTTTGTATTTACATTTTTAATGTGTTTCATGGGGGAGGCGTATCGGCACATTCTACAGTTACCGCAACTGAAGAAACCTTTGACTTTGGGTTTAGTGTTCTTTTTATTGGGATCAAATAGACTGGGTGAAATTCTATTGGCTATTGTTTTAGCCTTCCTGAAAACTATTTTTGGCTGATCTAGTATGTAGTTATCCAGGTCCTTGTCAAGTTTGAGTATATCCCAGTGTTTTGTCAAAATGGCTCTGATTTGGTTAGCCTGTCTGGAAAAGGTGGTAATAAACAGAGGTGAATCTTCAGTAGGTGTAGTGTGTTTTTGTACTTTTGTCTTTTTATTAAATTTTGTTTGTTGTAAAAGTGCCGACCTATCCATGTTTAGTGCATGATTTAAGGCGCTATTTACACTGGCGACACACTTTATTCGAGCTCGGCTAGTCCCACGAATTCGGGTATACCCGGGTGTATTGAGGTTTGTGACTGTTTTCTGCCCGAGTGCATTGAGGTATTTTCCAGGCAGGGATTGAAGCATTTTATTCCCGCTAGCTGCAATACTGCACAGTATATATATAAACTGCATTACAATTCATGAATTTATGCCATCTGGTAGACACGCGAAGCATTGACCAAATAATCAATAAGTCGTCTATATATCGACGATAAAAAATAATGTGTTGTCTAAAAGGGTTAGCATCACCAAAAATAAAAGTGGTTTCCCAAAACCCATAAATAAATTGGCATATGAGGGTGCAAAGGAGGTCCCCATAGCCGTGCCTTGTGTTTGTAAGTAGTAAGTGTTATTAAATAAAAAATAATTGTGTTGTAAAAGAAAAATAATTGAATCAAAAATAAAGGTGCTCTGTGCCAAGTGGATATTGGAGTGATTAAGAAAATAACTTATAGCTTTAATACCTAGTGTGTGATTAATAATAGTGTAAAGGGAGGTCACATCAAGTGTGACCCACCGGTATGATTGTGACCATGTAATCTCTTGTATATCTGTCAACAAGTCTATTGAGTCGCGCAAGAAAGATGGAAGCGTCTTGACCATAGGTTGTAGGAATTGATCCACGTACCTAGAAAGACCATCTCCCAAAGATCCAATGCTCAATATGATCGGTCTACCTGGAGGGTTGACCAGAGACTTATGGATCTTTGGGAGATGGTGAAAAATAGGTACTGTGGGAAATTGATTATATATGAATTGATATTCTTTCTGTGTAAGGACTCCTAATTCCTTGCCCATTTCCAAGAGTTCTCTTATCTCAATAAGGTATGGAGCTGTGGGATTTCTTTCTAGTTTGCAGTAAGCCTCTGTATTGCTAAGTTTTCTTAGGGCTTCTTTAAGATATAACTCTGCATGCATAACCACCACAGCCCCACCCTTATCCGCATTTTTGATAACTATGTCACCTCTTTTGCTAGGTAAATTAAGGTTTGACCTTTCATCCTTAGAGAGATTGCCATGTTGGGAAGTAGAAAATGTGAAACCCCTCGCCAATGTCTGCAGATCTTTTTCCACAAGTTTTTCAAAGGTTTCAATATGGGCACCTTTATTGAAAAACGGTCAAAAAACTGATTTGCTCTTTAAATTGGTATGTTTACTATCAACCAGAAAATTGAATTGTTGCTCAATATCAATTGATGAAGGCTCTCCTGACTCTTGTTCAGTGAGCAGATCATTCATGTCTTGTATTACGGTCAGTTCTCTAAAGGACGGTCTTGCTGGTATATCCCATGGGGGGGATGGGCTGGACTCATCCCTATCATCCTGTGGAGGAATGTTGGTATGTCTATCAACCCTGGAAAGGAAAAATTTCCTAAGTGATAACTTCCTCACATATTTTTGAAGATCAATGACAGTGCTGAAAAGGTCAAAATCCTCGCTGAGAGCGAAGTTGAGACCCTTCTCCAGCACTGCCACCTCTCCATCTGTGAGAGTGACACCTGAGATATTGACTACATTTGTAGTATTAATCAATAGTCCCTCTTTCCTCTGGGTGGCGCCCTGTCTTTTGGACGAGCGCCTTGTCCTTTTTGATAGTTTTTTGAGTTTTTTGAACTCCTTAGATCGTAAGATGTTGAAGTGTCCTGTGAAGATCTCATCTTGCGAGTTTCATAATCAGTGTTATCTCTGAGTTTGTCGCCTTCATCGTCGGTGGAAAAGGACACTGCTGAGTGGCGTGTCTCGTTGTCAGACATATCAACATACTTGAGGTTTCAGGGTTCCTCTTGAGGATGGATTTCTTTGGAGTAGATTTCCGCTGATAGTTGGGACGTCGATCAGAATTCCTTCTCTGTGAGTTGTCTTGTCTATTGATGTTCCTTGGAGGTGGTGGTTTTTGCCAACTATATATCTGGTTCCGTTCATAATCAGTACGGTCTCTGTCAAATTTTGTTTGTTTTTTTAACATGATGTCATCCTCAATTTTCTCAATGTCTTTACTTAGTTTGTTATCCATGTCATCAAAGTCAGTCATCCCTCTGAATGTGTGTAGCCTCTGTTGCAGCTCTTTAATACTTTTTTTCACCACATTCCTCTCTTGGATCTTTGTTTTTATTATTAAGTCCATCAATTTCATTGAGCAGTCATCTAGCACTTTGATCCACTCTGCTTCAAATCCTTTAGAAGGGAAGCCAAATGAGGGCATTTTTTTGATTCGAAGACCCCTGGGAATCCTTTTGGATATAACATAGTTATCTAGGGTTGTAATGTCCCTCCAGAGTCTAAGATTAGTTGTTAAAGCTCTCTCAAGTTTTTCAAAGTACATTGTTAGATCTAATGAATCTTCACATGTGCTGGATATAGTTTCTGTGAAGACATGTGCTGCTCTGCGTTTGCGTCCGCTGTTATCTGCGCATTTTTGGACAAATGTGGTGTTCAATGGAATATCAGACATAACTTCCTCTGCAGTTTCTTCCATCTCTAAAAATAGACTCCTTATTGATCCACAATTATAAAAATATATATATCAACTGGTGTTGGTAGCAGCCCCTCGTGATTATGAATCATAACAGTCCATGGTAAGCGAGCTCCTGATGAGAGTAAAGTATGCTGTGTGTATGGGATATAATCCCAGTATTCAGGGCTCAGCTATCCTTGGTATATCATTTAATTGTACATTTAATCACAACCGTGATAAATCCATCCAGACACTTGAGCATAAATGAAAGCTGTGTGAGACTCACTGTGGTATATAGGCAGAAAGGTGTACTGGCTATGCTGGAGGAATGACACAGAACTCTATATATACCATAAAGGTACTGTCTAAATCCCCAGTAAAACCAAAGTACATACCTTATAATGAACAGTCTTTGTTAGAGCCTCAGTGGAACAGCTGCTCAGTCTTTTGATGAATGCGTGCATCACGCCAGTAACATAGATAGGTAGTGTGTGGTCCCGTGGGATCCGATGGCGGAGCACTGCAAATGTAAGCAATGGGGGCTGCAAACCAGTTCCGGATTAAAAAGAATTTATTGGGTGGTCACGGGAAGTACAAAACACTCTGATGCGTTTCAGGACCTGCGTCCCTTTATCAAAGAGTAGATGCGCGTCTGCTATGTTCCCCGTTATAAACTCTGGCTCCCGCCCCCAACGATGACATCTCGGGGACTCCAAGTATCGCGCGAGTTGCTGGATAAGCTAGCTCATTGGTAGATATGACAACCAATGGCGCAACTGGCTGGAGAATAGCCTCCCCTGTAGGAGTGGCCTGGGAGTCATGTGTATAGCGGGGATATAACAATATATACAAAATACAACGTGAATAAAAACAAAAATTGTTCGCTAAAGCTATACTAGTTTAAAAGCGCAATCGTTAAAAACATGAGAGATGGAGAAACTGTCTAATGTCTAGCACATACACAATTATGCTAGTTCTCAGGAGGTAAATTGTATCAGATAAGCAAACAGAGTTATACATCCAGATTGGTCCATGGTAAGCAAACATCATAACTATACGTGTATGAATGTATATATAACCTTGTCTATGATTAATAATTTTCTAAAAGCCACCTTCACATACCCCAAATAAATAAATGGGTAGTGCAGCTCTGTAGTAACAGTAGGTATATATATATAACATTGCTATATGGAAACCATACAAAAAAGATTCGTGAGGACAGGATATTATATTCCCAGTGTGTAAGACGTCTAATCAATACTTTAGAACCAGATAATACCATAACAAGGTTTTTACAGTCTTGTTACTATAGCACAATATATTATCTGTGTATCTGATAGTTACACCAGATGCATGAGGATTTGTAAGACATAAACAATGGGTAAACATTGGTAAATATACATGACATTGCCATATGTGACCCACACAAAAAGATAATAAAATTAATGTATATAGACAAGATAGTACTACAAGATGTATAGTCTTATTACCATAAGAACATATGTTTTTCATGCATCTAATATCCATAGTAAGTACATCGGGATATATACATCGTAAACAATAGTTTGATATTGGTCTAAAAATCATCTTGATGTCCATCCAATGGAAAAAATAGGCAGCACAACTCCATAATGAATATGAAAGGATGTATATAACACAACTGTGTATAATCTATATATGTGGACACAGAATACTGTTGCAGATGGCTATGCAGATGGTATATATGCCAAGTTGTTAAAAACAATACAAAATAGGGGAAGGGGAAAGGGGGAAAGCTCCCGCATCAGCTGAAGTACATAGAATAATAGGTAAATAGATAGTCAGAGATCGTATCCGGTGCAAAAGGGGACAGAGGGATAAGCAAACAAACAAACGAAAGGTTCCCCCCTGAATGCACTCAGATCAATCTAAGTGATATGATGTGGCAAATTTAAAAACGCGCCAATTTTTCTTTTCTATTTCTAAAACTCGCCTCGCGGCTGGCGAAAACCTCCATCTCGCCAGTTTTAAAAATATCCTAATGCAGAGAGGCGCGAACGGCATCTAGCGGCTGTTCGCGCCAATAAAATGGCGCGATTGTCTCCTTTTTGCCTCGCCAGAAAAAGTTGGCAAGAAGCTGCCGCTCGCGGCCATAGCAAAGGGAAAAAAAAGGCGCAAATTTTTTTTTTACACATTTCTGAAGCGCGCATCTCGCCAATTTAAACTCGCCACACGCATTCATGTTAAACATAGCAGAATTCGCACATTTCTGCATATGGAGAATAAAACTCTCCAAAAAAGCTACTTTTTAATAAACTCGCCAATTTTAAAATTCGCTGCTCTCTGCATAGGCCCCATGGTGAGAGTTTCATGGGAACACACATGCTGCAAATAAACAGAAAGATCTACTCAGATACTGCTCTTAATTAGAATAAGCATAGCACATATTTCAGCAGTCTCAGTGGATAGGGAAAAACGCTACACATCTTGCATAAGTCTCTACAAGTAGTTACCACATTGCAGTTCTCACCCTGAAACACATAGTGAGAGTTTCATGGGAACACACATGCTGCAAATAAACAAAACAGTACATATTGCAGCAGTCTCAGTGGATAGGAAAAAACCGCTACACATGTTGCATAAGTCTCAACAAGTAGCGACTGCCCAATTATGGTGTAGATACAATTAAATCCTAAGAAACTCATCATAATACATCCTAGCCAAATCGTGACAAGGAAGGGCTATAAACATGATGTACTTAGCTTAATAGGTAGTACTCCATGCTGGATCGTGTAGCCCATAGGGAGGAAGTAAACAGGAGCCTGCGCTACAATGTAGCTGGAGCGTGTATCAGTGTGGACCGTGCTGGTAACTACTTGTAGAGACTTATGCAAGATGTGTAGCGTTTTTCCCTATCCACTGAGACTGCTGAAATATGTGCTATGCTTATACTAATTAAGAGCAGTGTCTGAGTAGATCTTTCTGTTTATTTGCAGCATGTGTGTTCCCATGAAACTCTCACTATGTGTTTCAGGGTGAGAACTGCAATGTGGTAAGTGACACTAGCTAATTACACCATACGTGTTGGGATTTTATTCCTATCACCATTGAGACATTTCTTTTAATATAAAAGTTAATGTCCAACTAAGTTTTCCTAGTTATGAGGCTCTAACTTGATACGGTCAGTGAACCGTGCCTCAGGGCTATACAGTACGTTTGCACATTTTGTGCTAGCCCTTTCTAGGATCCCACACTTCTGATAGTTGTTCCTCCCACCTTATTAGGTTGATCTTACAGATTGAATTGGGTGTGTTGATGCTGTGATTTCACGCCGATTTCTGCATCTACACCATCACACTTCACTGGTCTGGCTATATTGCTGCCAGTACATATTGGTATTTTAAGATTACCCCTCTAGGTATCAATTCCTCCAGATTTAGTATCGACGGTTTTATACTTTTTGAGACTGCCGGTTTAATAGATGTAAGTACTGCCTGATTATAGGTTTGCGCTTAGTTCTGCAGGAGTTGATCTATATAGACTGAGGCTATATACCAGTGTGTTTAGGTGTAGTGTTTCTTTTTACCCTTTTTTCCGTATATGTACGTAATACGGTAAATACGGTAACATATTTGTTTTGTAATTCGGGGGTGGCCCTGGACTTGTTTACCACACCCCTCTGTACAACTACTACTTTACGTTTATTATTGATACATTAAATTATTTTAAATTTGCCACATCATATCACTTATATTGATCTGAGTGCATTCAGGGGGGAACCTTTCGTTTGTTTGTCTGAGTTAAAACAAAAAGAAAAGTTTTACTGTAATGGTCAGCCCCCTAAAGACGTTCCCAGCCAGTCCCACCAATAATTTTCTCGGGGGGGCGTCTCCTGTTCACATGCGCATGTGCCTACCGTCGATGTAATGACACGCATATGCGTTTCAAGAAGGTTCCAATGCGCATGCGCCTAGCGTTCCACCAATTGTTCAGTTTTTGGAAAGCGGGATGCACTTGAACACTCATGGCGGGCGGCGGGTCTCTGGAGAATACTGTAACCAAAACTGGTCTTTGTCTTTCTTTAATATGAAAAGCCTAAATTGATACATTTTTGCAACCTCTTCCTTCAGTCTCAAGGCCAATTTACAATAGCACACTGTGGTATCTTTTTTACACGAAACACCTGCAAGTTGACACATTATTGAAGCGTATGCGCATTACAATTCATGAATATCGGCCATCTGGCGGACAAGCGAAGAATTGCAACCTATTAAATCCGAACCATTCTCAATAAACGCATCAACCGCGCATGACCCGCACATGACCCATGGCTGGGAACGCAAAATGAACGCGGCATGTGCCAGGTAAAGTGCGTCGCATTCCAGGGAAAAGCCAGGGAAAAACCGGCGATGTGATAGAATAAAATCTGCCATAGCAGTAGGCCTCCAGACCCTGTTTGAAACCTTGTGTGGGCTACTGTGAGGCTGCATACAGAGAGGGCAACACGCTAAAACATGCCGATTTTGAACCACTGCCGAATGGCCATTAGCACTGCTTCCTGCATTGGCCCCTGGGTGTCCTTGCTATTTGCTGTCTGGAACCATTGTAATCATGATTGGAGATGTTGGTGGTAGCAGTTAAACAATGACTGTGCTAATATAGCAGGCTATACTGATAGCTTTATTCACAGCCATACACAGGTGGCACACTTTATCTGAGTGCGGCTCATTCCGCAAGCCGGGAAATGTCTCGGCTTGCGAGCTGCACTCCCTCAGCGTGCCGCGCATCACCGATGCGCGGTCACGCATCATCGGGTGCCTGTGCCGCCTGTACGCGTGCCCAGGGCTCCCCGAGGGAGCCCTGGTGTCGCGTGGATGTCACGACGGCGGCGGGACGTTCCGGGGGACCCGGCGGACCCGGTAAGGAGAGGGGGAAGCCCCGATCGGCGGGCCTCTCCTCCGAGGCTTCGGCGCGCGCCCGGCACCCTCCGGCGCGCGCCAGGTTACTGCTGCGGCCGAGAACGGGCAAATGCTCGAATAAACTCGGCCGCAGCAGTACACATCAGAGTGTTCCAGTTCAGTTGAGACATCAGGGAGACAATATAGCTTTTAGAGTGGATACTTTTGCATCAGTGTTCAGAGCACCATAATTTGGTTGAAATATTCACTTTGCTTTGCAGTTATGTTACTCAAAACTGTGAATGTATGATGCTTATGTATTTAACCCCTTCATTCATGCTATCCCTGGCATTAACTATTCACCAACATACGTTTGATTACAACAGCGCTAATAGACTGATTTCTGTTGTTGCAACTATACAGGTCTTTCTCATGGTGTTATTATCCTGTACATCACTGTCATACACATCTGAGCGTTCCAGTTCAGTGTGGACGTCAAGGAGACAATATAGCATTTAGAGTCAATTCCTTTGTATCAGGGTTTAGAGCACCATAATTTGATTGACCTTTTCACTTTGTGTTGCAATTATGTTACACAGAGCTGTGAATGTATGATGCTTATGTATTTAACCCCTTCATTCATGCTATCCCTGGCATTAACTATTCACCACCATACGTTTACGTTTGATTACAAAAGCGCTAATAGAGTGATTTTTGTTGTTGCTACTATACAGGTCTTTTTCATGGTGTTATTATCCTGTGCATGTCTGCAGCTTTAAAGGACCATATACCTATTAAGGAACAACAATACTATATATACTTACCTAGGGTTCTTTGGACTCCACTACAAGGATTCTATATTACGATTTAAAATATTTTAGTGTACTATTATCATGATGTATTAAAACTTTATTATTTTTGTTTTAGCCAATCACCTCTGATTGCTATATACCTATCTAGCAGTTAATTAAGCCAGAGGCTAATTTTAGCCATCTCATACTTACCAGGCAATGAGTGCATAATCAAGTGGTGCCTTATGACCATATCTCTTTGTTTTTTTTTTGATTTGTTGTTTACTATTTAAAAGTCTACAGGAAATTTAACAAAAGTATTTTATTATTATAATTACTTTTATTTTATTGTCTTATTTATTTATTACATGTTTTTCTTCCTTAAGCAGTTTAGTTAAACTCTTCATGCGTTCTGTATGTTTCTATGTCTGGTAAATCCTTTGTTATTCTTTATTTGATTATTACAACATGAGCAGTCTACGCATCCAAGAACCAAGATGCAATTTTAACCAATCAATCCATTCATTTTTATCCCACAGGCCTGTCCCCCAGCATTACAAACAACTTCAGGCGTTTATTTTTGCCATTGAGGAGATTAACAAGAATCCAGACCTTCTGCCCAATGTTACTTTGGGTTACCATGTATATGATTCATGTGCAGATGAAAAGAAAGCTGTGCAAAGTGTGATAGAGATATTATCCGGACCCCGTAGGACAGTTCCCAATTACTCCTGCTTGGAACATGAAAGGCTGGCAGGTTTTATTGGGGATTACCCTTCAGTCACAACTGTGCCTATAGCACAAGTGCTGGGAGTATATGGTTACACACAGGTGAGTGCGGGTAGTCATACTAATCCCTGTCATGGGGGACCAGGTTTATCAACACCTTTTATACTGGGATCATATGATTGAGCAAAGCAAGGAGGTAAAATAAATTGTAATTTATTCCAGGAAAAGACATACACACAATGGATCACAATTTGCAAAAGAAAACACACTTACTGGGGATCTGAAGTAGAAGATAGAGAGGAGCGCACAAACCGGAGTGAGCAAGAAAGGACCCAAAATCAAAAATATATTAAAAAAGGTACTTTATTGTGTCATGAGACCCATACAATGCATTTCAAACGTCACCGCATTCTTTACCAAGGTTAATGTACAATGTAATGCAACCTAATAAATACCCTCTTACCTGCGTCCAATTCGCACCAAAACGGGCACGTAGTGTGTCACGGGGAACTCCTGTGGCGGGTAGGATCTCGGTGGCCGGAACAGCAGGAGCGTAGTAGGGGTCACAAGCAGAGATCAGAGGCAGGCGGCAGATAGCGAAGTCAGGTAACAAGCAGGGGTCCGAGGCAAGTGGCAGGTAGCGAAGTCAGGTAACAAGCAGGGGTCTGAGGCAGGTGGCAGGTAGCGAAGTCAGGTAACAAGCAGAGGTCTGCAACGAGGAGACTGGAACAGGACAGGCGAGCAGGGACAGGTCTGGGAGAAGGGACTGAGAACGGGAACAAACAGGGAAAAGCCAGAATACCAGCAAGGGCCTTACTGCGAACAGACTCAAATACAGGTACAGGAACAGGTCAGGAACAGATCAGGATCAGAGGCATGTGCATAGGAGTCTGACTTGAAACAGAGGCAAGGGAGGAACAGGAATGGGAGGTTTATATAGGCAGGCTGAGAGGTGGAGCACAGGTGCAGAGGTGTCAGGTATCAGAGTCTGGAATGTTCCTTAGTTTAGCAACAGCAATCCCGGTGGACAAGTAAAGGTACTGCAGGCTAGAACAAAACATTGAGAGTGGCAGCAGTCCCGGTGGCCAAGCATGGGTACAGCAGGTTAGAGAATATGACATTACTCCCCCTCCTAAGAGCGTCTCCGGACGATCCTTCAGGCTCTTCCCGGAGGCCTTGATGAAAAGTGGACTCAAGGTGACCCACCTCTGGTGGTTTGTCAGCGGGCAGAGGGTACTCCACAGGTACATTGTGTGCTGCAGGGAACCTCTGAATGGGTGCGCTCAACCCAAAAGCAGGGGCAGAGACATCAGGAACGTGGGCATCAAGGACGGGTGCAGCCTTTCCACATGAGTCAGTGGGGACACAGATTTCGATCTCCATAGTCTCCTCTTGCGACTGCCGTTTCGTGGCATCACCGAATGAAAGACCAGCTATTTGAGTTTTCGGCTCTTGAAGCTGTCCCTCTGCACTTCTTTTCCCACTCAAAGCAGTTGTCAGTGCAGCTTCTTTGGAGTTGAGTCGCGACTCCATATCTCCCAGCTGACTTAGAACAAGGCTTAAATGTATTTCGTTTTCTTTATTTCTGACCTTTAGCTTCCGGTACTCCTCCCAGACCTTGTCCAGCTCCAGCTGCAGCCGGGCCTTCTCATGGGCTTTGTGATTCAACACTTTGCAGGCCTCAGCCATCTTGACCTGGACGGACACCTCCTCCCTCTCTTTTTTGGCAAGCTGTGTCTTGAGCTCAGCGATCAGCAGCGCTGTGAGATGCTGTGATGTGTGTTCACCTGGAGCTTTAGCTCTTCCTTTTTTAGGTTATGTTGCAATTTCCACTCCTCAGTGAGAGATCCCTGGTTAAGTGCATACTGCAATTCTCTTCTCAGGACTTTCATCTCTTCACTGAGATCATTTTGAATTCGCTTCCATGCATCCCTCATCACGTCTTGGAACTCTGCAAATTCCTTTGCTATGATCTCAGCAGCTTGTCTTTTCCAGGTCTCTTTCTCTTGGGTGTACTGGCTGTTAGGGATGGAGCAGTGTCTCTACTCCTCTATGTTTTGCTTCAGTTTCTGGACCGCCTTGTGCTCCCTCTCAAACAGAGTTACCTGGGCTCTAAGCTCCTCCTCCAGAGAGGCTCTGGTTATGCTCAGTGTGGCCTGCAGCTCACCATGCTGCTCTTTGGGGACACGCTGTGTACTCAGATACTCTTGCAGCATTTTTACCTTGTAGGCAGTCTGGAAACTTTCTTCCTGCAGAACTCGCTGCTTTTCCTCAGCATTCACCCATTTCTCTTTCGTGCCCTGCAGATGTGTATGCAGTTCTTGCAGCTGACTCTGTAGCATATTTTCTGCTTGTGTGCGCTGCTCCAGGGAGACACGTTCTTCTTGCAGCACTCTCTATGCATCCTGCAGTGCTGTCTGCACATCTATTTTTTCCCGGGCCAACTGTTTCTTCTCCTCGCCTAATTCATGGAGCTTCTTATCTCCTTCACTGACTTGGACATAGAGATTCTTGCACTCTTGGGTTACAGTTTCAAAACTGATATTTAACCTTCGAAGATTTCTCTCAATGAACATAGTTCGGTATTGAAGTGGCAACTCTTCTCCTTAGAGGCTTCCAGCTCTGTAGTAAGCCTGTGAACTTCTTTCTGAGATGCTTCCAGTGCTACGTCAACTTGAACCATGAAAGTCTGGTACTGGGCAGAATCAGCGTAGGCCTTCTCCAGCTCACTTGACAAGATCACCCTGTCATTCTCCAACTGATATTTTTCTTTTTCGCAGTCACCCTCTGCTTTTTCCAGTGCTAATTGCATCCTTGACTTTTCTTCAATCAATAGTCTCTTCTCCTCTTCTGATTCATGGAGTCTTTTATCTTCTTCACTGGCTTGGACAGAGAAGTTCTTACTCATTTGGTTTATAGATTCAAACCTACTATTTAACTCTTCGGAGGCATCTCTCATAGAACGTATCTCTGTTTTCAAGTAGCATCTCTCCTCCCGAATGACTTCCATCTCTTTTTTGAAGTAGCAAAACTCCTTCTGGGAGACTTTAAGCTCTGTATTTAGCCTGTCAATTTCCTTCATAGAGATTTCCAGGAATTCGTTACTTTTAGAAGCGAGGCGCTGATCCTCAGCAGCATCAGCATATGCCCTCTCCAGCTCACCTGACATGACATCCAGGTCACTCTCCAACTGGTGCTTTTCTTTTTCCTGGAGAACACACTTAGCCATTGCTGAGGAAAGACAGCTCTGTAGTGCAGCCTTGGCTTCTTGCGCTTGATCTAAACGTCCATGAAGACAATCAATTCTTTTCGTGCAGATTGAAGTGTCTGAGTTAGGGCATCTTTTCCTGGATTAAATACATCGTTCTTTTCTTCCACTGTTCTTGGGATAAGTCTGTCAGTTGCCTCAAACTGCAGCATATCTCTTTTATCAAATGCAGACTCTGGGGTTAAAGGTTCATCCTTCATTTCAACTTCCACAGTAATACCTCCCTTCTTTTTTTTCTTCTTCTTCCTTGCTTTGAGAAGTTCTGAAGAATCAGTGGTACTGTGTTCACATTTACTGCTCAAGACTGTTTTTTGAGTGGGAGCTATAATTTCACACATGGGGAAACCACACTTCCCAAGAAACCAGTAAAGAGGAAATGTGCCTTAAATAGAAATGTGAGTCTAAAAATCTGCAGTGGCCCACCCACAATGCAGAGACAATTCTTGTCCAGGTCATGAAAGTCTGAAAATGGCAAAAACAGGTACTGCAGGGAGGGTTTTTTTTTTTTTTAAAGGGAATTCTTCTCAGGGAGAAAGTGGCACAAAAACCATGCAGAAACCTTTGCAGCAACAAAATCTTTATGATCCCAACTGGGATTTCAAAAAACAAAAAAAAGTACTTATCTTCCTCCAAGCGGATGGGGTCTGCTGAAGCAGGAAGGCAGAGAATCTGTTCCAGCGAGATCCAGAAGTGGCCTCTGTTTTCTGTCACGGGGAACTCCTGTGGTGGGTAGGATCTCAGTGGCCGGAACAGCAGGAGCGTAGTAGGGGTCACAAGCAGAGATCAGAGGCAGGCGGCAGATAGCGAAGTCAGGTAACAAGCAGGGGTCCGAGGCAGGCGGCAGGTAGCGAAGTCAAGTAACAAGCAGGGGTCTGAGGCAGGCGGCAGGTAGCGAAGTCAGGTAACAAGCAGAGGTCGGCAATCAGGAGACTGGAACAGGACAGGCGAGCAGGGACAGGTCTGGGAGCAGGAACAGAGAACGGAAACAAACAGGGACAAGCCAGAATACCAGCAAGGGCCTTACTGCAAACAGACTCAAATACAGGTACAGGAACAGATCACGAACAGATCAGGATCAGAGGCATGTGCATAGGAGTCTGACTTAAAACAAAGGCAAGGGAGAAACAGGAATGGGAGGTTTATATAGGCAGGCTGAGAGGTGGAGCACAGGTGCAGAGGTGTCAGGTATCAGAGTCTGGAATGTTCCTTAGTTTAGCAGCAGCAATCCCAGTGGACAAGTATAGGTACTTCAGGCTAGAACAAAACATTGAGAGTGGCAGCAGTCCCGGTGGCCAAGCATGGGTACAGCAGGCTAGAGAATATGACACAGTGACATCATGATGCAATGCGCAAATCCTTGCGCATGCGCAGAGCGCCAAAACGCGGTCTAAGGGCAGAAGTGCCTACAGCAGGATGAAGAGAGAGGCTAAACATGTACAGGTGCCCAAACCTGACAAAAGCAGTCAAAAGATTAACTCCAATGAATATTAACTAATGATCCTCTACAGACCATAAGGATAAGAAGGAGGAGGAGTGAAGGGAAAGGAAGGGAGGAAAGGAAAGGAAGGAAAAGGGAAGGGAAGAGGAAAGGAAGAAAAACAATAAGAAGCATATGAAAATCCTAAGAAATATACAATACAACAATGTTAAAAACAAGTTATTAAAAAATCTAACAGCACTAACAGCTAATAAATGGAGATATATTGTGTCATATTAGTTATCTCCATTTATTAGCTGTTAGTGTTGTTAGTTTTTTTAATAACTTGTTTTTAACATTGTTGTATTGTATATTTCTTAGGATTTTCATGTGCTTCTTATTGTTTTTTTTCCTTTCCCCTTCCCTTCCCTTTTCCTTTCTTTCCTTCCTTCCCTTCCTTTCCCTTCACTCCTCCTCCTTATTATCCTTATGGTCTGTAGAGGATCATTAGTTAATATTCATTGGAGTTGGTCTTTTGACTGCTTTTGTTTGGTTTGGGCATCTGTATATTACATTGCCCTTACATGTTTAGCCTTTCTCTCCATCCTGCTGTAGGCACTTCCGCCCTTTGACCGCGTTTTGGCGCTCTGCGAATACGCCAGGCTTTGCGCATTGCGTCATGACATCACTACGTGTGCCGTTTTGGCGCGACTTGGATGCAGGTATGAGGGTATTTATTAGATTGCATTACACTGTATGCTATCCTGATAAAGAACGCTGTGACGTTTGAAACGTGTTGGATGGGTCTCATGACACAAAAAAGTACCTTTTTTAATATATTTTTGATTTTGGGTCCTTTCCTGCTCCCTCCGGTTCGTGCGCTCCTCTCTATCTTCTACTTCTGCATACCAGCATTGGAAGTTGCACAGCCAGCCAGCCACACCAAGGAACGTGAGTAATTATTGCTACAGGGTTACCTACCAATGAGATTGATCGTGGGTGATCTCGCACTACCTACTACCTGTCTTCAGCAGGACGGTACCCATATTGTTAGCTGCATTTGTGATTATGGATTTCCTTTGATGTTGGTTCTGGCACTATATCATCATTTGACCTTGCATTTGAGCGCTTTGCTACAGTACCTCATCTATCTTGTTACTGGGGATCTGGGCTAACAAAATAAACTTTCCTAGAACAATATGTTAACAAACAAAGTCTGTAGGAGCACTTTCAAATGACCGGGAGTTAATCACAAATGTCCTGGAACTATTGTCGGCATGCAATGCCCGCCGCGACCACTATGTTCTGTTTTTGAGAACTTGGTCCCTGAAAAGCGGGACTTAGAAAATTTCTTGAGCTGAAATCTCTGAAGCCGGCTCGCGTCTATTTCTCACAGAGCATCTTTTTCAGATCCTGAATTTGCCGCTGATGGTTTGGAGCTTGGAATCTCTCATCCTGATTAGCTGCAATATTTTTTTTAGTTTTTGGAGCCCCATTCACAAACCTTTACAGCCAATCGGCGCGTGGGAATTTCACTATCAGACAATCACCGATTTGCCGGAACCCTGAAGCCAGGAGGGACTCTTTACCAATTCTGCTAAGGGGCATGCACCAGCCTGGCACCTTTGACTCTTAGCATATTGAGCCCCCCGCTACTCCTGGCTCCACCGAGTCTGAGTGTGGGTAAATGGTTGCCGGATAGCCCTTTGTTAGACCAGGACGTGGGTACTCAAGTATAATGACAACAACTTGGCATCCCTGAGGCTTTCAAGTCCGTGCCCAGCACATACCCAGGGGCACCAAGCTTGGAGCCATCTGGTCCCTCAGAACCCTGGACATGGAAATCCCACAGTTCATTAACAGGTTATCAGTACCTATGGTACTGTACAAACGAATTTGTGTCCAGGGTCACAAGGAAAAAAATCACCATAAAAGATAACATATCTTGTAACAGTACAGGTGTTGTATACCTACTAGTATGCAAATGCGGAACCCATAACGTAGGACGAATAAAAAGAACGTTAAAAACACGTATCTATGAACAAATTCACAATATTCAGAAAGGTGTAGAGACACACAGTGTTTCTAAGCACTACAATGAGAAACACATCTGTAAACCGGACAATATAACCTTCCATGGCATTGAATTAGTGAAACCTAATTGAAGGGGGGGATTTCATCATAAAAATCTCACAACGTGAATGATATTGCATCTATACACTTATGACCCTGACCCTTCTGGGACACAATATTGAGTTTGATTTGGCATAATTTCTTTAAATCTATTCCTGATTAAATTAATGTCCATTGTTATAATTCTGTTGATAATCATGAATAATTTCTATCTCCATAAATTTATTATGAATATACTGTTCCTAGTAAGTGAGCTTATCATTTATTTAAGGTGTAGAATATATCTTGGCTAACTACTTCTACTGTTATCTATATATGGTAAATCTAACATTATAACCTGGAATACCAATATTTAGCATAAGATACATGCTTATACTGTACATTGTTTCTGTTGTATATTTTGACAATCACATATAGTGACTAATGATTTGCAAACATAACCATTTTTTATGCTTTAAAGGAGAATTATTTATGAATGTCTCCATTTTGTGGTCAATATAACAATATGAAAAGTAGAGCAAGCTTAGCAAAAGTTGAAGGTATTGAATAATAAATAATAAATATAGAATAAAAGATATTAATATTTATGTTTGCGGTTTCTTAGCAAAATGTATTACACATGCAAGTCTACTGTAATTATACTGCAAAATGCAACATGATTGATAAAATAAAACAGTAGTGATGATAACAAAGTAAAAATGTATTGAATATCAAAACATAGCATCAAACTTGGTTTTGTATAAAGCTCACAATTATTCTCTCTTTCTCAATAAAAATTACATTGTCACTTACATTTTTATCCATGTGTGGACACGATACAGGTATCATATACAGTACTGTACTGTACAGTGTTGTCCAAAATACTGTTATAGCGTGGCATTGTTTTAAAAGCGTGAAGCTGGTAATACTGAATGTATAAAAGTAAAAAGCAATATTTAAAAAAGTGATATTAAAGTTCCATCGAACTTCCTCCTTATCTTTTGTCGCTTGATGTCAAAGTTTATATATGGAAAAAAAATGATGCTATTAAAAAAATGTTTTAAAGACATTTTTAATGTTTCTAATGTACTGTACTGTAGGAAGCATTTCCAAAGTGACAGCCCCCTTCCCCTCCTGATAGGCTCTGGCTCTTGAGCAGGTCCTCTCCCTAAGCAGTCCACAAATTATATCTGCAGTAGTAACTGCTCAGTCAATCATATTCCCCGACTACATTTTCCATAATGCTGTGCAAAAATTGTATTAAATAACCCTAAGCAAAGCAATAAATAACGGCAACTTGAACTGCAGCTTTAAACTTAACTTTATACTGTACTGTATAGTGTAATACAGTATACATGTGAAGTGATGTGATGACATGCATGTGTTTCAACCAGGTTCCTATTCGACATACACGCATGCGCAGAGATGTGATGACATGCATATGCGTTTCAACAAGGTTGCAATTTGCCATACACGCATGCACAGAGATGTGATGACAGTACATTATATTTACCTTCATTATAAACTTTGCCAACCGGTTGGAGATGAGCCAATGTCAGAGGTGTATTGTGCGCACAACCTGTGGTCTGCTTTATAGTTGACAGGTGCCAGATGGCCTGCTACCTGTATAGTTGACAGCTGCTGAAGCTGGTAATCATATTGGTAAGCATGCTGGTCACTCCTGTAGTCTGCATTATAGTTGACAGGTGCCAGCTGGCCCGCCAGCAGTGTAGTTGACAGCTGCTGAAGCTGGTAATCATGTGCATGCTGGTCACTCATGTAGTCTGCATTGACAGGTGCCTGCTGAAGCTGCTGAAGCTGCTAATCATGTTGGTACACCCTGTAAGCATGCTGATACGTGTAATTATAGACTTGGTTTTTAAACACCTGCAAATTGACACAATTGAGAATGCAGAGAGATCCAAGGGAAAAAAACTCAAATGCACAGCCCTGAACAAAGTAGGTCCCACAAAACTAATACAAATATATAAATGCTTTATTCTTCCATAGTTAAAAAAACGGAGGTAGGTACCCTCCTACGCGTTTTGGGCAATCCGCCCTTTATCAAGGAGTCCTTGATAAAGGGCGGATTGCCCGAAATGCGTAGGAGGGTACCTACCTCCGTTTTTTTAACTATGGAAGAATAAAGCATTTATATATTTTTATTAGTTTTGTAGGACCTACTTTGTTCAGGGCTGTGTGTTTGAGTTTTTTTCCCTATGTGTTTTGGAAGGCAGAAAGCATTGGCGATTCATGCCTTTATCGCCCGCTTATCAAGGCTTACTGAATAGCAGTAGGCATTTTGGCCGAAAAGGCCTTGATAAGTTGCTTATTGAGGCTTATAGAATAGGCCCCTCTATCTGCTCTTATCAAATTATCTTTGAGGTTTTGTCCCCTCTTATATGAAAATAAAGTTTTGGTGGTTAATACAGGGGCAAGGGTCTCATCAGAACCAAGAAGATGCCAATAATACAGGATTATTTTCTTGACTCTCTCGCTCTATGTGCCATACGTAGACACAAATGGGACCAGGAAAATTCCTTTATTGTTTTGTCTGTGTGTGCCCCTCTATAACAGGGAATTTCTTGTAGGGATGTTCTGCCTAAAAGCGAGTTGGGATAATCCTTATCCATGAACGTCCTCTGCATATTGTCTAATCTGTCCGGGACTGTTAAGTGACTGCTCATGATCCTCCTAGCTCCCAGGCACAGCCCAAAAAGGTAAATGGGTCAAAGGTTTGTTGTAAGAAATCCAATATAGCAATAATTATATTGTAATGAATGAATCTGTTATCAAAGGAGGCAGAATGTCATTAGAATGCGGTATAATTGTCTGATCTCTCCTATATATATATATATATATATATATATATATATATATATATATATACAGTGTTCGACAAACCTATACATTTGCTCACCCCGGGCGAGTGGATTTAACATCGTGGCGAGCTCCTATTGGCCCAAGCAGCACACGTTTGGTACTAGGTGGTGAGTAGATTTTTTTGTGTGGCGAGTAGATTTTTTGGTGATTTGTCGACCACTATATATATATATATATATATATATATATATATATATATATATATATATATATATATATATATATATATATATATATATATATAAAAGAGAAGAAAAAATGTGCCGATTCCTAGTGCATTACTGTGCAATAAAATATTTAATTTCCCAAAAATGCTCATAAAATGAACTCACAAACATAGATAGGTAAAAAGCATATTATGAGATAATACTCATGCTCCAAAGGATCAGCAACTGTCGCTTCACTGCTAGACTGCTCCGTGGCTTGCACTAGGTAATGCACTATGTATCGGCGCTTTTTTTCTTCTCTTTTTTTCTATGCAGGTGGTGAGGGAGGTCGTTGTACCCTCGTTGAGAAGCTGCCTGTTTCCTGATAGTGCTTTATTTTTATTCCCCTACATTGGACATTGCTTTTGGACTCAAAAGGACAGCTTGTATTGTGCATCTACAGGAGGTTCTACAGCACCGTATATGTTTATTTTTAATATATATATTTTTTAACAGAATATGGTTTAGACATCCATTTGTCATGTTGTATTAGTGTATATTGGTCAATATATTTACGTAATTTTTATCAACACTTACATAATTTTAAATATATTCATTCCACCTCATTCTCTGCCATCTCCACACAGGCGCAGATCTATATTGTGTATATATATATATATATATATATAGTGCAGAATAAATGAGTTCTTCAGTATTAGGTGATACCATTTTTATTTGGATGAACAATTTATGTCACAGGACAAGCTTTCGAGAGTTTTCCTCTCTTCCTCAGGTCCAGCAATACTGATATACAAAGGTTTCTATGACAGATGATTGAATTTTTTTTTTAAAGGGAAGAATAAAGAACAGAGAGGCACTGGAAGTGTGTTAAAACAGAGATAAGGAAGGTGAGAATTAGGGATGGGTGGTGGGGTAGGCGGGGCTGTACATCCACAGCAGCACAGAGGGGGAAGAGGTTGCTGGAGATGGGGGGGGGGGGGGGTGAAGGTATAAGATGGCACAATTGCAGGGAGGACCATTACAACAAATTATGATAGTGTGTGAGAAACCCCATGTCTGCATATTTTTTATTTTCTGTGGTTTATTATATAATATATATAAAAAAGTATTGTATACGGTCTGAAAACATCAGCATACTGTTTCAGGTATTGTATTCTATCCTAATCAATAACAACGGCCACTACACTGTAGACTCCGGTACGTGTTTTTTAAATCCGATTCAGCAATGTGCAGGCATTGTTACACAAAGCGATATTATCCATCGAAATTGCGCCATTTGCCGTTTTCCGCATGAGATGACAAAGTTTTATTTTCTGAGGAACAAAAAAAAAGGAAACGTTTTACTGTAATGGTCAGTCAGTCCCATAAAGAAGTTCCCACAGTCAGTCCCACCAATAATATTCTCGGGGGCGGCCCCTGTCCACATGCGCATGCGCCTACCGCTCGATGTGATGACACGCATTTCAAGAAGGTTCCAATGTGCATGTGCCTAGCTTTTCACCAATTGTGCAGTATCTACTGTAGAAGCCACTCAGCCAATGATATTGCTTACAGGAGAATCGCTTCACTTTTGAATCGCATTGATATTTTCAAAATAAAAAAAACAGAATAAAATATGGCAACATTACTCACCATAGACTTTTCCAATCAGCTGGCACCGAGCCACTGCCAGTCCCGTATTCTTGATCATACATGTCGTTGACAGGTGACAGCGGGACTACTTCACCTGTAGTCAGCTGATGAGGCTGGAAATCGCTTAGGTACATGCAAGCTTGCTCTAAACTGTACGCGAAATCCGGCTCAGGCTGCAGGTATCCGTGCGGAGACAGACAGCAAGGGCTGTCACTGACAGTCGGACCGTTATTGGAAGCCGGTGCCGGTGCTGGTGCTGGCACATTGTTTGCCAGCGACTGACGTTTCTTTGTTGGTTTTAACACGACCTTTCGCCTTTTGCCGTCTGCATGACCATAGATATGGGGAAAACCCGGTGATACACACCAATACCCTCCAATAAATTCGGGATCAATATGAAAAAAACATGGATCGCTACATAACTTTTTCCTTGTTGCACGCTTACACACATGAGGAGCTTGCGAAAATTTATAAAAGTCATAGTTTTCAATAAAATACTGATACATTTGAACAACTGTTGCCATCTTATCATCTGTTGCATTAATCGCGGCCCATATTAAATAAGCGTACGTTCTGTCGGGTTTTTGGAACACGGACTGCTGTTGTACACTCATCGCGGGACGCTCAGCTCAGGACAATAACCAGACTGGAAACGGTGCTTGTATTTTTTTAATATGAGAAGCCTAAATTGATACATTATTGTAACATCTTCCTTCAGTCCCAAGGCCAATTTGCAATAGACCACTGTTGTAATAAACGAATCACCTGCAAGTCGACACATTACTGAAGCGCATGCGCATTACAATTCATGAATATCTGCTATCTGGCGGATACGTGAAGAATTGCAACCAATTAAATCCGAACCATTATCAATAAACACAGCCCCCGAGCATCAACCGCGGTTGTGAATGCAATATGAATGCAGTATGAATGCGGTCATAATGCGGCATGAATGTGGTGAAGTGCGGTGTGCGTGGCATTCGGAAAAAAATCCCGGAAAAATCCGGTGATGTTGGAGAATAAAAGGGGTCGCGGCTGTACATTGTAGACCCACACGCAGGACATGTGGTGCTTAAAAATGAACATGGCATACATCTGGGGTAAACCAGCACTCATCACCCTATACTTCTCCCTGAGTGCCGGAGCAGCTCGCGCAGGAGGATGTCGGGCACCGTATCGATGCAAGTGTATGTAGGTTGGGTTCTGGGAGCAGGTGTTCTTCTGTGAGCGGGAGTGCTTGTGGCGGCGCGCGAGGGTAGGTTGTCTGGGAGGAAGCTTTCCTCCTGTCTTGGTCGCCATGTTGTCTCCTGGCGTGGTCTTGACGGGGTTGTCATGTTATCCTCCTCCTCAACGGAAATTCTTCTGGTGGAGGGGTGCGCTTAGTATTGGAAGGCGGTTGAAGGTCCCATTCATCACATCCATGCCACCCTCCTGCTCCGGCATCGGGGATACAGGGGCATGAACACCGAGCAAATAATATATCCCCGCTATGTCAGTCTCTATCTTCTCCATCCGTCGATCCATCTTCTGCATCCGTTGATCCATATTTAGCATTGTCTCTAAAATAAGATCTATCTTTACCAGCATAGTAGAGCCCATTCAGCATGCGGTCTAACGAGCTGGTTCTTGTGCATGGTGTTCTGTGGACATCTGGGTGGATGGGTGCTACGGAGGATGAGATGGGGGTTCACTGGAGAGAAGCGGCAGCGTCGTCGAAGGAGGGTGGAGGAGGTGACCTTTGGATTTCCGGGAGAGAAGTGGCAGCGTCGTCGAAGAGGGATTGAGAAAGCGACCTGTGGATTTCCGGGCGAGAAGCGGCAGAGTCGTCTAAATGTAATGGAGTAAGTGACCTGTGGATTTCAGGTACACCAGTGGCAGCGTCGTCGAAGAGCAGTGGAGAAGATGGGCTGGGGGTTTTCAGGAGAGCGGCAGCAGCGTCGTGGACGAGTAGTGGAGAAAATGGGCTGTAGATTTCCGGGAGAGCGGCGGCAGAGTCGTCGAAGCGTAATCGAGGAAGTGACCTGTGGGTTCGAGGGGTTGGCTGCCATTTGTTTTGCGTTGAGTGTACATCACTGAATTTCTTCTTGACATAATAAGGCTTACGTGTATTAAAACAACGTATAGGGGTAAAGGGTAGAATGGGTGCTCCAAAGTCCGTGGGACTTCCGGTATAAATATTCAATTACTCCTTGATAAAGGACCCCTACGGTCCGAAAACATGTAGGAGCTTTTGTCTTACCCTTTAGGGTACGTTTTTGTGAGTGTTGCTGAATAAATAGATTTCATATTTTTACACCACCTGGCTCCCTGGCAGTGCACTGTTTTGTTCTTTTCTTCTCTTACGTGTATTAAAACCCTTAGCCTTTGGGGTCAGCAGGTTTTCTTTATTAGCCTTACTCTGTCGCTTTGGCCTTGGCTTGGAAACGGCTGCCGAATTTGCTTTATCTGTGTGATAGGCACGGCAGAGGCGAGTGGCTTCTTGCATCCGTAGAATCGTGGTTGATCCATGGAAGCAGATGGCACAATGCAGTATCTGGACAAGGGCAAGTTCAGATACAGATTATCGAGTGGGAGGCTATGCAAAGTGTGTAACCTTTTATGCATGGCGATGAGGTGTTAAAAGTGGGCGTACTCTAATATTTATCAGTAGTCACAGTATACAGTAGTTCCAGTATAGACTTGTTTGACAGTACTATACAGCACACAATACCATTATACAGTAAGCAAATAACTGCACTAATTTTTAGTTTTCTTGTCTTTTCAGAAAAAAAGGATGGACTGGGGGAGAGGGGGGGGATCGTGTAAAGTTTGTGAACTGTTTGTATAGTTAAGTGTATCTAAACTACAGTCATGATGTTCACAAAATCTCTCCTCTCAATGAACTACTGTACTGTACACAGAATGAGGAAGAAGATAAAGAAGAAAAAATTATAGTATTATATACTGTATATATTATTATATATTATTAATTAATATTATTATCAATGAGCCTTATTCATGATTATCCCCCGGCCCTCAATTTTCATCTGACAGAAGAACTGAATAAAGATTGCATTTTGAATTATTCATGATTATTTGTATATTTGTATTTTTTGTTCCTGATAAAATATAATAAACATTTCTTTACATTCATGATAATCATTGACAACCAACCCCACCCCCACACCTACACCAAAGAAAAAGAAAGAATGACAAAAAGTGGTAATTTACTGCATCAACAACATGAATCAGATAACGGGCCTCATGCAGTAAGCCCCGATAAGGCTTTTATCGGCATTTTCCAGCCAAAATTGGATTTGAGATTCAGTAAGCGCCGATAAGTGCTCATAATCGTCAGTTTTTCTTGGCAAAATTTTTTTATCGGCATGCGGCTGCCGATAACCCACTTATCGGCACTTTTAGGCACTTTTTGAAAACGTCTGTATTCAAGTAGCCCCGATCAGCTTATCGGTGCTGATCGGCACTCAGAAATGGAGATTTCATCGGCAATTGGTCCCGCCAACTAAAGTTGGCAAGTTGGAAGGGAGAACGATCGGCAAGGTTGCTGGGACGGCACTTAGAAAAAAAACCTCATCTTTTCATCAATGGAGTCAATGGAGCGGGCACTTATAACATTATAGTAGTGTTTACGTTCTATTGCACATAATACAAATATGCTTGGCATTATAGTGTCGAGGTCGTTCACTTCATCGTGTCACCCCTTACGTTTATTATTTGCATAGCATTGTACTTTTCAATGTTATGATGATTTGCGTGTCACATTAGTCTAAATGTTATGATGTGTCAAGGGAAAATCCTATACTCAACTCTTAAACGAACAAGTCACATCATATCAAACATGTTACTTAAGTGTGCTTCAATTTATTATATGATGTAACACATCTAACACATCCAGCGTATAGTAATGTTGCAATACATTATACAATGCTTGTAATGTGTAACGCATGATCAAACGTAAATGTAGCTGTTTGTTTTCATGTTTACATGTACTTTGTGACCTCCCTCTTTTGATGACGTCCGCAATTGGACACTCAATAACATTGCATGTTTACATTGTACACGATGCATTACAATTAATTCATGCTATCTTATACACACATCTATAATAGTCACTCATTTTTACACGATTGAAACTGAATCAATAGCAACTATCCTGATGGCATTAAATTATGCATACTGCACCGACACACTTTATTCGAGCAAATACCCAGTATGTACCTGGCAGATACCTGGAATGCGCCGCTCCTCACCTCTGAGAAGCCTCGTTGCGTTTGCCTTCCCAGCCTGGGTTCATGCCTGGCTGACGGGCGGCTGATCTGTTAAATGATATTGATTAGGATTTAATAGGCTGAAATGCTTCTCGTGTCTACCAGATGGCATAAATTCATGAATTGTAATGCAGTATGTATATATATACTGTGCAGTATTGCAGCCAGCGGGAATAAAATGCTTCAATCCATGCTTGGAAAATACCTCAATGCACTCGGGCAGAAAACAGTCACAAACCTCAATACACCCGGGTATACCCGAATTCGTGGGACTAGCCGAGCTCGAATAAAGTGTGTCGCCAGTGTATGCACTTTACAATAACTTCATGTGATCAGGTGACAATAACATGCCAAATTACACATGTTACAACGTAGTTTCTCAACGTCAATGTCATGGTTGTATCCTAATTAGATGACTGAGTGTTGCGTTCAGAAGTGGTACATGCATTACACATTCCAGAAATACTTGACAATAAATGCTTGTACAAAACTTAACGTTACATAATTCTCAAATATCATGATTGCCTCGTGAACACACATAAATAATAATTTAATTGCTAATGGATACGTGTTGGGAGTGAACTACTTGGATATGTTAATGTAACACCTTGCACTTCAGCAAGTCACCTGACATCATCACATAGGTATTTAAAGGAGGGAAATTACCTGCGCATTCACAGCTACAGACCTGAAAATGATGCTGTCACAGGAGACTCCTGTGGCGGGTAGGATCTTGGTGGCCGGAACAGCAGGAGCGTAGTAGGGGTCACAAGAAGAGATCAGAGGCAGGCGGCAGATAGCGAAGTCAGGTAACAAGCAGGGGTCCAAGGCAGGCGGCATGTAGTGAAGTCAAGTAACAAGCAGAGGTTGGCAACGATGAGACTGGAACAGGACAGGCAAGCAGGGACAGGTCTGGGAGCAGGGACTGAGAACAGGAACAAACAGGGACAAGCCAGATTACCAGCAAGGGCCTTCTCTGCGAACAGACTAAAATACAGGTGCAGGAACAGATCAGCATCAGAGGCATGTGTATAGGAGTCTGACTTGAAACAGAGGCAAGGGAGGAACAGGAAAGGGAGGTTTATATATGCAGGCTGAGAGGGAGCACAGGTGCAGAGGTGTCAGGTATCAGAGTCTGGAATGTTCCTTAGTTTAGCAGCAGCAATCCCGGTGGACAAGTATAGGTACTGCAGGCTAGAACAAGACATTGAGAGTGGCAGCAGTCTCGGTGGCCAAGCATGGGTACAGCAGGCTAGAGAATATGACATTACTGCCCCCTCCCAAGAGTGTTCTCCGGACGATCCTCCAGGCTCTTCCCGGAGGCCTTGATGAAAAGTGGACTCAAGGTGACCCACCTCTGGTGGTTTGTCAGCGGGCAGAGGGTACCCTACTGGTACATTGGGTGCTGCAAGGAACCTCCGAATGGGTGCGTTCAACCCAAATGCAGGGGCAGAGACATCAGGAAAGTGGGCATCAAGGTCGGATGCTGCCTTTCCACGTGAGTCAGTGGGGACACAGAGTTCGCCCTCCATGGTCTCCTTTTGCGACTGCCGTTTCGTGGCATCACTGAATGAAAGACTAGCTATTTGAATTTTCAGCTCTTGAAGCTGTCCTTCTGCACTTCTTTTCCCACTCAAAGCAGTTGTCAGTTCAGCTTCTTTGGAGTTGAGTCGCGACCCCATATCTCCCAGCTGACTTAGAACAAGGCTTAAATGTATTTCTTTTTCATTATTTCTGACCTGTAGCTGCCGGTACTCCTCCCAGACCTTGTCCAGCTCCAGCTGCAGCCGGGCCTTCTCATGGGCTGTGTGATTCAACACTTTGCAGGCCTCAGCTATCTTGACCTGATAGCGCAGTTTCAGGCCAGCCACTTGATGGACGGACACCTCCTCCCTCTCTTTTTCTTCTTCTTCCTTGCTTTGAGAAGTTCTGAAGAATCAGTGGTACTGTGTTCACATTTACTGCTCAATACTGTTTTTTGAGTGGGAGCCATAATTTCAGACATGGGGAAACCACACTTCCCAAGAAACCAGTAAAGAGGAAATGTGTCTTTAAAGCAGAAGCACAAGAATGAACAACAGAAATATTAGACACAGAGAGACAAGATACGAGAGCTGACTCTTTTGAGACCTTAGCATCAGTCACGGAGATATCATAAATGCAAGGGGAAAAAAACATAAACAGAGAAACCTACAGTTAAATCTGACACTTTAGATATCAGGCGTAGGGATATCAGACAGAGAACCCTGCAGTTAAATCTGAAACTATAGAAATCAGGCATATGAATATCACAGGTTGCAGAGAAACAAACTTTAGGGGAACTTGCAGTTAACCTGAAAACTTAGAACCATCATAGGAAGAACTACAGATTGCAGGAAAATTCCAACATGCAGTAACAAAATAATGGAAGCACTTTTGTCTTTTGAAATGGGAACCCTGTGAACAGCAGTGGTCCAACCAGGGATGCAGAGACAAGCCTTGTCCAGGGAATGAAAAGTCAGAGTCTAAAAAGGTGGCAACAGGTACTGCAAGGGTTAAAACAGGCACTGCACAAAATAAAAAACCTCAAAGAAAGGTGCACTAGTCTCTGCAGCAACAGTTCTAGTCTCGGCAAAAATGTTTTTTTTTGTTTGTTTTTTTTATGAACGAATAATTCTTGCAGAACACTTAGCAGCAACAAAAAAAACCTTCAAGATCCCAACTGGAATTTCCAAAAAAGAAACGAAAGTACTTATCTTCAAACATGCGGATGTGGTCTACTGCAGCAGGCAGGAAAGGGTGCAGGCAGAAGAAGAATCTGTTCCAGCGAGGTCCAGAAGTGTCCTCTGTTTTCTGTCATGGGAGACTCCTGTGGCGGGTAGGATCTCGGTGGCCGGAACAAGAGGAGCATAGTATGAGTCACAAGCAGAGATCAGAGGCAGGCGGCAGATAGCGAAGTCAGGTAATAAGCAGGGGTCCGAGGCAGGCGGCAGGTAGCGAAGTCAGGTAACAAGCAGAGGTCAGCAACGAGGAGACTGGAACAGGACAGGCGAGCAAGGACATGTCTGGGAGCAGGGACTGAGAACAGGAACAAACAGGGACAAGCCAGATTACCAGCAAGGGCCTTTACTGCGAACAGACTCAAATACAGGTACAGGAACAGATCAGGATCAGAGGCATGTGCATAGGAGTCTGACTTGAAACAGAGGCAAGGGAGGAACAGGAAAGGAAGGTTTATATATGCAGGCTGAGAGGGAGCACAGGTGCAGAGGTGTCAGGTATCAGAGTCTGGAATGTTCCTTAGTTTAGCAGCAGCAATCCCGGTGGACAAGTATAGGTACTGTAGGCTAGAACAAGATATTGAGAGTGGCAGCAGTCCCGGTGGCCAAGCATGGGTACAGCAGGCTAGAGAATATGACAAATGCAAATGTTTATGAGACGGAGGAACATTCTATTGGACGAGAGGCTTGCTGATGGAGAGGATGTCACAGGCCAAGGAAGGGACAGGGACCGAGGCAGGGACAGTGGCAGGACAGTGACAGGCAAGCGGACAAGAGAGGGAGAGGTCGAGGGAGAGGGCAAGGAGATGAGAGGAGAAGAGAGAGGAGAGAAGTTGTGCCTCATCCTCATTTGTACAGGGAGAGAACACTGTTAGATGGAATGAGTGAGGTGGAGTTTGTAAGTCGCTAACGTTTGAGTTCAGCAGCAATCTTAGCTCTTTATGAAGAGATATTGGCAGATTTAGATTTTGTGACAGCCAGAGGTCGTGCAGTCCCTGGGCTTGTTAAAATGCTGTGCTCATTACATTATCTTGCTTCCGTGTCATTCCAGACAACTGTGGGTATAGTGGGCGGGGTCTTGCAATCTACATTCTCGTGGGCCTTTACCCAGTTTCTATGTGCACTGAATAGACGCGCTAGGAATTATATTCATTTTCCTACAGAGCACACAGAGTGTCTGGAAGTCAGGAATGGCTTTTATACCAGAGCCGGTATACCATGTGTGATGGGTGCAATCGATTGCACCCATGTTGCTTTGATCCCACCTAGTCAGAGTGAGCATACTTACCGCAACCGTAAGCACTACCATTCCCTGAATGTACCGGTGGTATGCGATGCCACGATGAAGATTATGCATGTGGTAGCCAAATTCCCTGGTTCCAGTCACGATTCCTCAATCCTGAGAAACTCATCAGTCTTCCATGCTTTCGAACAAGGCTATTTTGGACCTGGTTGGCTGGTGGGTGAGTACATATTATGATGTGTTAACAAAAAACTCTTGGTTTTCTAGGAAATGTTGTATGTACTAATGTTAACACTAATTGTTTCATATTTGTGCACAATGGATTATAGGTGACTCAGGATACGGAATTAGGCCGTGGCTGTTGATCCCTGTGGCAAACCCTCGAAGTGAAGCATAGGAGAGGTACAATGTTGCCCATATATCTACGCGATCTGTCATTTAGAGGACATTTGGGCTTCTCAAGACAAGATTTAGGTGTCTTGATAGAACTGGTGGGGCACTACAATATAAGCCTGCTAAAGTGTCTGATATTATAATTGCATGTTGCATTTTGCACAATGTGGCACTCCGCAACAATGTACAAACAGACATACGTCAGGGTTTGGAGGAGGAGCATCCCGTCAATGTACCAGCTGACAATGACCAAACAGCCAGTGGTATTGAGACACGTCTGAATGTCATAAACACCTATTTTTCATGTAAGCAAATACATATATGTTCATAGTACTACATAGATGTATTCATTCTTTGTTATGTTAAATACATTTGTCCAAATACCATTCACTTAGGAAACAGATGAATATGGTTCGCACACCTTTCTCTTCTCTGCTGTGTGGACAATTGCATGTGGCACCGGTATGTCATTCATCAACAGGTTGTATTATACTTCTTACCAATAAAAGTGTTTTGTGTACGTGAAGAAATAATGTGTACTAAATCTATAATTTATGTACATGCTCTTTTTGGTTATGCATACATAATAAATACATACATAAATGCATACTATGTCCATAGTCAATAGCTAGTGCAGTATGGTTACATACAATGTTTATTTTGCAGTGTGACATGTGAGTCACAATGATGTGTACACTATTGTGTATTTCAGATCATATTTGACGTATTATATATGTTGTTTCATATCACACACAAAATGGTCAATTTTGTGTGTTGCTTACCTTAATGAACATGTCATGACAATGATTTATATTCATTCATGTTTTCTTTTTCAAGGTATATCACTTCAATGACTGCTCATGGTATGTATTTCAATTCACATCTGTCATAAGATGTGCAAACCTCGATACAGGTATAGTTACAGGATGTATAAACAGAACGTAATGAAAAAGATGTGACAATTAAAACATGTCGTTTCTGTATTGTGTACGTGCGTTTAGCTATACTTGGTGGTTATTGTGCAGTGTCTTTTAAAATCATTAGGGACATTTCGTAACATGTAATTTAGCAAACGTAACAACATCCATTCATGGAATATAGGGGTGGGGGGAGAGAAGGGGATAAACCCTGCTCAGCTATTAATTATGGGAGGAGAACATCCATTGATGCACATGAGCGATCTTAACACTCAATGCATGTTTGTATGAAAAGACACCAATGTTTTCAACATCATTAACATTGCAATGTATGTGATTAGTTATTGTATCACTTCATCTTCATGTTGATTACTACATTGTCACATGTGTATGTATAAGTCAAAGATGTGTGTTGATTTGACGTACATGTAACATGTGTCAAAATGTTAACACCATTCCAAAGTATAGTTCTTTGGCTTCTCAACTTTTCCTAATTCATTCAACACAATGACAATGTTGTTAATATAATTTTTATTTCATTCACGTTAGTTATTCATAATGATCATGATCCTTTATAACTAATGTCAACATATGAACATAAATGAAGTGGACATTTGCATACGCACTCATTTCAGCAACAGTGTGTGTGTGTGTTGTAGTTTTTGTGTGATGCATGTATTTCTACGTGAAATAATATAAACAAACATAATAATGTTGCTTTTATCATTGGCCTCACTTAGCTATGTATGTGTTGAACGTTTAATAATAACACTAAACTATAGTTAGTCGTGTGAATTTTTTTTACACACAAATGTTCATGGTTTCATGATCTTTAACTAACATTCATTAGCTCATGCATGTTAGGTTAGCACTACAACTTAGGTGAAAATATAAAATGCACACGACTAAACAGTTTCTATCACCTCCCTATTGTAATTGTGTACGTTCAGATACAATGTCTACGAGTTGTTACTGCACCGACACACTTTATTCGAGCAAATACCCGGTATGTACCTGGCAGATACCTGGAATGCGCCGCTCCTCACCTCTGACAAGCCCCGTTGCATTTGCCTTCCCAGCCTGGGTTCATGCCTGGCTGATGGGCGGCTGATCTGTTAAATGATAATGATTAGGATTTAATAGGCTGCAATGCTTCGCGTGTCTACCAGATGGCATAAATTCATGAATTGTAATGCAGTATATATATATATACTGTGCAGTATTGCAGCCAGCAGGAATAAAATGCTTCAATCCCTGCTTGGAAAATACCTCAATGCACTCGGGCAGAAAACAGTCACAAACCTCAATACACCCGGGTATACCCGAATTCGTGGGACTAGCCAAGCTCGAATAAAGTGTGTCGCCAGTGTATGTAGCATTTACATTCTTTGACAAGTCACACGTGAGATTATAATATATAGTAGATTAATGTGTTTGCTGAGTGATAATGTTGGTTGCATATATCACATGGCAATACATATAATGTTAGTAGAAAATAACCATACAACAATATAAGTTCTACTGTAACTTCAGTGCTTAGCAACATCATTATGTTAATTAAGTGCATAGTAAATATTTGTATAAGAGGATAACGTTATGTAGTGATTGTTAATCTGCGCACCAATCATTGAAAGCATTGTTACATATTTATTATAATAGTTGTTCGCTCGTTGTCACAATCATCTAATATAACGATTGGCTCATCTGAAATCATACATTGGTCCCATGTATTCATCCGCGACATCTGTGAAATACAGCAAACACATGATGTTCAAAGATGGCACATTTATATATGTCTCAGCATGACAACGCTTAACACATCTCTACATGATTGTGGATATTCACGCATAAGTAACATATATGTTTAAACTGCAAGTATAAAACTACAGATACAGAACTGTGTCATTTTTCAAATGGCGTTGCTGGCATTACTACTGATATGATTTTTACGGTGCCTGTATACATAATAATGTGCGCGCACAACGTCTGTTGCGCGCGCATGTCACGAATGTGTGGACTAAGTCTTAGCGCATGCGCAAAACGATGTGTACGCTGTGCATTCAATACATGTCCCTCCATGGTGCTGCTACGCATATCATGGCTGGAAGTTATGATATGTAAGCGAAACAAATTCACTCCTACACACGTACATATCTAAACTTTGTAAACGGACGTGTGCCCACGGAAAAAACAGACGATCAGCCAATGAAAGAACAAAAGACGTGTGACGTCATGTTAAGGCACAGTGAAATGCACGCAAACACCCCTCCCACTGAATTAACATTGGCCTCCAGCGCTGTGCATCCACCGCCCCACCGACGCGCGCACATGACACACTGCACTGACCGTAACAATAAGCTACGGGCACAGCCAATACGGTTTCATACGCGCACGTCGGTTGGGGGTGGGGCTTGGATTGGTAAACCTTTTTAAGGACGCCTTGGGACATGACCAAGGTCCCACGTCATATGTGGGTGACACTTTGTTTTTATATGTTGAATGCTAAACAATGAGGTGTGTGTGTGTTACAGTTAGTGTAACATGTTGAAATGATACTTTAAAAGCGATAATAATCTAGGATTAAGAACTCCGTCACCAATGTGTACTAATGGTTCGTCATATAGAATATTGTTATAGGAAATAATGTCTTTGTGCACGCTACATGTAAGCCTGTCTGCAATGTTAAGCTGTATCCACTCATTTGGCTAACAAATGGTGTATATTATTAATGTAGACATATATAATTTGAGTAAAGGCATACCGAAATTTGTATTTACCATTCTTGTAGAAGTCAAAACTGATTTGGCTGCAACTGCTCGCTGCAGGAAGGCACAACAATATCATCCATGGTTGAGGCAACCGTTGAATCCTGAATCACACACATCTCCATGAGGGCGTCATATGGATCTGCAGTGGCTTCTTCAAACAAGACGTCCGGAGGAACGTACAGTTGTTGGTTGTTTTCCTATCCACATTGGTATTGCCCATATACTGTAAGTTTGGATACATATCATAGTAGTTATGTCAATCTTGCATCTGGTCTGGCTGAATGGAGGGTGCAGGTAGATCAGCAGATGCGACAGTCGGTGCGGCTTCAGTGTCACTGGTATTAGGCAAAAATATGCTATTTAACAGAAGATATGTTCCATGTTCATGGTAAGTTTAAATGATGGCGCAACATGCCAGCATCCATATCGTTGATCTAGCCGATCATGGACACGCTCAAAACATTCAATTGCGGATAAAGTGAATCGTACAGAAGTTTTAAAATTTCGTTGTATGTCAGGTTGTTGGTAGTATGGATATTTCTTTTGGATAAAGTCATAGATTTTGGCCACGTTTGCACTTTTCTCTGGCGTTGATTCGATTGCTTCATAAATCATAAATGTGTATGATTTACGTGGATGGCTGTGCAATGTGGAAGCTTCTGCCATTTCTTCTCTCTTCAAGTGTACGTTGTGTGAAGTTGAACGCATACGGATGTCTGCTGAATGTGTGAATAATTACATGTTATCTTCGTGGTTTCTTCCAAGGTTATAATACAACATAGCAGTTATACGCCTAGGTTTTCTCCCACAAGAAATTTGTTACAATAATTGGCTGAAATTCTTTGGGAAAGTTACTCTTTTCACAGGAATCGAAACTTTACTTTCGGCTTAGGCAATCAACATGTGCAAAACAAGTAGACTCTTTGAATTACAATAACAATGTGTGTGAAATCATATACAGTGCTATGCTGAACAGATTTCTGGTTACACTTAGCTAGACGTAACCATACACACACATCTGTATGTTTGTCTATTTTTCTGTTTTTCTCTCTGTCTGTTTATCTCTCTTTGTCTCTCTTTCTCTCTCTGTTTCTCTCTCTCTTTGACTCTCTCTGTTAGTCTCTCTTGCTATATACATAGATATAGATATATATAATTATATATATAATATATATGTATATATTTATCTATATTATAATTAACTATATATTGTGTGTAGATATATATATATATATGTATATAGATATGTAGATATATATATATAGAGATAGATATATAGATATATAGATATCTATATATATATATATATATATATATATATATATATATATGTAACGGGTTTTCTGGACTGGCCTGACCCACCCAATCTCATATTGGCCCCTGTGGTCTAACCAGTCCCCATTACAGTGATCACACTGGTGGTGCACCTGTTGGCAACAGGACTCCTGAGTCCCCCGCATGATGTTGTGTTGGGGATTGCCAACCCAGACAGGCAGCTGAGGTAGTGTGCTTGAGTCCTACCTAGATCCAGTGCAGCGCCTCCACCTCATCAGGATCCCTTCGGTCACTCGGGGATGGTCCTGGTGAGGAACTCCTCTGTGGTGCCCCTCTCTGTGCAATAACTCCACACTTGCACACGAATGTGTTGTTAATCAGGAACATCTTTATTTGTACGGTGGGCCAGCTGCCCTCCACAATGGATGTGATTAGCCCTCCATTGTTCACCGTACTTCCCTTTGAAAGGTGTGTCCTCTTAATGTAGGGATTCCCTATCCCCGCAGGGATACTTCACCTGTGCCAGGTCCCTGGTCACAGTCTCACTATTGGCAACTTAGTACAGAATCACTCTGTTCTCCTTCCAGGTCTATTACCTAATCCTCCAACAGCTTAGCAACCACTTTTCAACTACTAACTTTTGATCAGTGCTGTGCCTTATGTATCCTCAGGGGGCTGACACAACTCTGACATCACCAACCAGGGAGTCAGAGCCTGTGACCACTCCCATCCATTCATAGGGCACCTCACCAGGGTGTGAGGGCAAACCTCCATGATTACTGCTGGCATGCCCATATCTTACCAGGCCTTACTGTCAGCAGGAGAGATGACTGCAACCATTTTACAGCATGGTTACATTCTCCCCCTGGTGAATCCCACCGAACCCGGCTGGGACCTAAATTTGAACACCTTTCGTCAGGAAGGTAGAAAAAGGGGTCCTCTGGCGCGTTGTTCTGCTTGTGGCTCCACGACGTGTAAAGCGTATGAAATTAGAGAGAAAAGAAGGGGGACCACAGTGAGGAAACAACACAGTGGTTATGCACACTTCTTCGTTTGAATGGGGGGAGGGGGGAAGGAAGATGGGGGATGAATAGTAATAATGCACTTTATGGGAGGAGACACACTCACATCAAATTTCTGATATCTTGAGCTGATGTCCTCTCCTCTGTATGTAACTGGGTTGGTTGAGGGTGAGGAAATGCCTCCTGGTATCCTCCTGTTGCAGCCTGAGCTTAAAACGCCTTTGCCATGTAGAAGAGAGCTTTCCGGGACTCTGAAAATTCACAGATCTATAAATGCGATGAATGTCTCTCGTTCAAATACCTGGGAGCTCTGTACATACACTTCTGAGTGAAGCAGCAGCAGGTGATAGTGCTGAGGTGAGTGAAACTCAGTTGTTTCCTCACTGTGGTCCCCCTTCTTTTCTCTCTAATTTCATACGCTTTACACGTCGTGGAGCCACAAGCAGAACAACGCGCCAGAGGACCCCTTTTTCTACCAGTATTCATACAGAGGTTGGTGAATCACCTCTGAGAGACTCCGGCAGCGGAACTGCATTGTGGAAAAGACTGAAGCTACATATTGAACAGTAGGATAACCCTTTTGGCGCAACTTTTCTCTTTTTTCCCATTTTCGTCAGGAAGCACTGTAAAATGGAACATTATTATTAGAACATCACACATGAGATTCATAATATAATTAAACAGTTCACATCGCGCCAAGCACTCCCTGACCAGCAGCCACGAGCCCGCGTAATGCTACTCAGTACCTCCTAATAGTAGTGCCCTGGATCAGGTTTCTTTACCTCCTGACCCCCCATGTCCAGAACAGTTACATGGTAGCTACGCGGCAACCCCCTCTCAGGCCTGTATACTACCTTATGTTTGTATACACTCCTCCCAATACTCCAAACCCTTATCAGGTGCTCGATTCTTTTTTCTGCCTTACTACCAGTAATGGCACCCCCTTTGTTGACCATGTACTCCTCAATGGTCTCCCTTAACCACCTATTTTTACTCTCCTCAATCTCCTGCATGAGGGGTTCAGGAACGTATGGGTACTCCAACCCATGAGAGTACTTGTACTTTGCAACGATCGCCCTTTAAGCCCTACTACTCCTAGTCAGGTTGGCGTTCCCTGCTCTCCCTGGTAACACCCATGATAGGGGCTCATCGGGGTCTACGGGGTCGGACAGTATGTCAGGGCCCATGGGTTCTATTTCATTTCGCCCTATCATGAACCACCTGTATTGCATCGCCTTTTTCCTTTCTGCGGGCGTGAACTCCCCTTTAGCCCACCAATAATCTACGATGTCATCCTTTTGTAACACGAACCGCGTGCGGTCCATCCAGCCCACGTACCCCTCAAATAAGGGCGCCCACCAACGGGTCTCCCTAGGCTTCTCGTTCAACTCTTGAGAGTCTCCCTCTTCCGTACCTCCCCAGGAGCATACCCCAGAGGTCCCTGCAGAACGGGGCCGAGACCACCTCTCATGTTTCGGGGCCTCCCCAGAAGGTATATCCTCCTCTTCCGGCACCCACCGGGACTTAGATACCTGTCCCAATTGTCCTCCTCCCCGGGAGCCCTCCCCGGAATCAAAGCTACTTAGTCTTTCCCCAGTCCGGTTCTCCCCAACCCCCAAAGATCCTTCCGACACCCCCAAGCTGGATGATGATCCCCGGGAACAGGTGACTGGGACAGGGGCCTTATCTAGGGCATGGGGTTGGGCATAGGGATAGGCAGTCGGAAGCCGTGTGGTTCTGATCCGTTCGCCTTCCTTGGATTGTTCCATACCACTGGACAGTGGTATCGCCGGTTGCGTCTCACCCTTCTCTGGTCTCCGCTTACTCCGGTTCTTCTTTATCGATCGGGAACCACCTCCCGATCGCTGAGATGCGTGTCCTCCGCCTCCGCTGGTTCCGCCGCCTCTGCCGGAAACGCCGTCATTAATGGAGCCGGAAGCGTCGCCATCTTGGGATGGACCCCCATGCGGGATCTCTTCCTCCACAATCAGATCCGGAAGTCCCTCTGTGTCCACGTGCGCCATCCGGGCCTGGCACGGTCTCTCCTCCTTGAGCGGTGGCATCGGAGTCTGGCAAGGGCAAGGGCTATCCTTACCAGTCCGCAGATTGGGCGTTGATCGCCCGTTGCCACTGGACCCGCCGGTCCCGATAACAGCTGGGCTCCGCCTCTCCGGTTTCGGCTTCACCGGGGACACCCGACTTCGTCCACTGTCGCTTCCGTTAAGTGGCCTTTTTATCCCGTTTCCTCCGCCGGACACCGCCACCGGCCAGACCAAGGTACTTGTTGGTTCTTTGGGTCCCTCGTCCGAGGGATCCGCACTTAGGGTACTAGAAGCGACCGCCTTCTCTTCTCTCGGTCGGTTGCCGGACCGACCACGTCACACTCCTCAGGGTCCGCACCTTTGGACCATAGTGCACCGGGGGACTCGGCGGACAGCATAGCCGTATTCCCCCCTGGGTCATTGTTCTGAATGGGCACGAAGGTGGGCATTGGCCACAGATATTGTGTGCCACACTGGGGAGAGCGCGCCGCCGTGCTCATGGCGCCGCCGGGCAGTCTGCATTGCAGGCAGAGGCCCACTACTGTCTCCGTGCCCCCTACACGGATCACGAGTACCCCGCCGGGTACTGTGTAGGGCTGAGTCGAAACCATCCGGTTGACATCTGGGGAGCAGGCCATGGTTTTGGTGTGAGCCACTCTTAACACGGGTCTGTCCTGGAAGCTGGTTCCGCGTGAGTGACCAACAGGGGTTGAATGGTCAGCCACTCCTTGGTTCAGCTCCGCCCTCATCTGACATAGTTGGAATCTGCCCCCATGCGTAGCGCTTATGGGCGGGTCCCACAAGGGAATAGGATGTCCTTTAATTGAGGCAGCACCTCTCTCAGTCCTAGAGGGCGCTTTTCCCCAACAGGGTGGGGTTCTTCTTTTGCCGCCAACTCCAGCCGCTTCCTTTCAGCTGCCTTGCGTGCAAAGTATCCTTCTTTCTTGCACACAATTTCAGCTGCCGGAACTACTTCTGGAAATGGTGCCGTCAGCGCACCAGCTCCTAGGCCCGCGGGATTCATACCCACGGGGCATAGTTGGAAACCACTCCCCCTGGATGATATTAGGGGAGGGTCCCACAGAAGTGGTTGACTCAGCACTGGGGCTGAGTGAGTCTCTGTCCATGAAGGCGTGGCCGCAGCTTTCGCGCCATACCCCCCATGCGGTCTCCCAGGGAAGCGGGAGCCGCCATTTTGTAAGTCCTTTTCATCAGCCACAATTGCAATGTCCTCAACACAGTCCTCCAAGGTGGCGCCTCGTTGTCCTAGGCAGGACCAAAACGGTGCAACCATAGCTTTCGCTCCACTCCAGAGCAGGCTTGTAAAAGATAGGTCAGCAACAGCTTGATCTTCAGTGGGGCGCACGCCACGTGTGCTTTCCCCATCAACCTCCAGTCGCCATTTTGGATTATCCACACCGCGCGGATCCTCCATTCTTGCGGTCATCATTCCCTCGAAGTAGTTATTGTACATGGGGCTCCTCTCTGCGGGGCAGCCACCACACCGGTACAATAAAGATTGCCCTGATGCACCACCATGTGTACCTAATGTAGGCTGGACTCATGTATGCACTACCTCAGGCTAGGCTCACTCTCTCAGTGTCTGCTGTATCTCCTTCCTCCCAGTCTGTGCTCCCTACGGTGAGTGGTCTGGAATGGGCTAGAGTACTCTGGGGCTTCCATGCAGTACTGGGGCATCTACCTGTCTTGGTTAGCCTAGCGCAGACCCTCTCCAGGATTCCTGACCACGTTAACAGGCTATCCCTTCTGGCATCCTACCAACTAGCACTACCTCAAGGTGACTAGGACAGCTCTAGCCCGGCTCCAAACCCCCAACTCCTTTCAGGCCCCTAGGTCCGTCCCAATGCAGCACAAAGTGGCAGCAGACACTTCTCCCTGTTTCCCAGTGTGCCTAGCAAATGCCTGTCCTGTTGACAGGTCTATCTCAGCAGCGCCTCCAAATGTAACGGGTTTTCTGGACTGGCCTGACCCACCCAATCTCATATTGGCCCCTGTGGTCTAACCAGTCCCCATTACAGTGTGATGTCTGGTGGTGCACCTGTTGGCAACAGGACTCCTGAGTCCCCCGCATGATGTTGTGTTGGGGATTGCCAACCCAGACAGGCAGCTGAGGTAGTGTGCTTGAGTCCTACCTAGATCCAGTGCAGCGCCTCCACCTCATCCGGATCCCTTCGGTCACTCGGGGATGGTCCTGGTGAGGAACTCCTCTGTGGTGCCCCTCTCTGTGCAATAACTCCACACTTGCACACGAGAGTGTTGTTAATCAGGAACATCTTTATTTGTACGGTGGGCCAGTTGCCCTCCACAATGGATGTGATTAGCCCTCCATTGTTCACCGTACTTCCCTTTGAAAGGTGTGTCCTCCTAATGTAGGGATTCCCTATCCCCGCAGGGATACTTCACCTGTGCCAGGTCCCTGGTCACAGTCTCACTATTGGCAACTTAGTACAGAATCACTCTGTTCTCCTTCCAGGTCTATTACCTAATCCTCCAACAGCTTAGCAACCACTTCTCAACTACTAACTTTTGATCAGTGCTGTGCCTTATGTATCCTCAGGGGGCTGACACAACTCTGACATCACCAACCAGGGAGTCAGAGACTGTGACCACTCCCATCCATACATAGGGCACCTCACCAGGGTGTGAGGGAAAACCTCCATGATTACTGCTGGCATGCCCATAACTTACCAGGCCTTACTGTCAGCAGGAGAGATGACTGCAACCATTTTACAGCATGGTTACATTCTCCCCCTGGTGAATCCCACTGACCATATATATATATATACACATTCTCCCCCTGGTGAATCCCACCGACAATATATATATACACACACACACACACACACACACACACACACACACACACACACACACACACACACACACACACACACACACACACACACACACACACACATATATATATATATATGTAGAGGTATCAGTACCGTGTTAGCCGAGCTTCAATAATAAAAAAATAAATAGATGATACCGTTCTGTGGCTAACGAAATGCTTTTATTTGTGCGAGCTTTCGAAATACACTGATCTCTTCTTCCGGCGATGTTACAATGAATGAAGCAAGGATTACTTAAAAACAGTGTCTCTTGGAATGTTATCTGTGCTGGTCCTTCCCCCGATGTGGATGTGTTTTATGGCTAGAGGTGTCAATGGGTTACTGAAAGTAAGTGAAGAAAGAGTGTGTATGTGTATCAGTGTGAATAAGAATGAATGGAGAGCCCACAGTATAAACAGTGCTCTACACAAGGTGTGTGTGGAGTGAGAGGGGATATAAATGGTGTGGGTTGGTGTGGAAATGTGAGAGTTTGTAGCACAACTAAAAGTGTGTGTGGATATTATGTGGTCCCTATTGGTGTATAGGGATGGAAAAATAAGGAGTTTTAGTATGTGTGAGAGACAGCTGTGTGTGCATACATATAGCACAGTATGTACAGACATGGCCTTTAGCGCTCATGGGAAGAGAGTTCGCTAGTGTCAGTAATGACTCATAAAATTTCGATCTCTGTTTAGGCCACTGCTAAGTGTCCCGAACAGTTGCATAAATTTGTATTCATGCAACCGTCTCTCTTTTGGGGTTTTAAGATTACCTTTGAGTATGGCAACCCTCAGATCGTTCATCTTATGGCCAGAGTCAGAGAAATGTTCGCCAACAAGACTGTCTCTTGTTCCGCGTGTGATGCTGTGGCGATGCAGGTTCATTCTCTTGTTTAGCCCCTGTCCTGGTTCACCTATGTAGTAGCAGCCCCCTGGGCATTTCATGCACATGATGAGGTACACGACATTGCTGGAGGAACAGGTGAACCCTCCTCTGATTTTGTATTCCCGATTCTTGTGTGGTATTTGTATTGTGTCCGCTGTGTAGAGCATTGCGCAGGTTTTGCATCTTGGGTCCTGGCATGGTTTTGTCCCGCATTCAGTTGTACTGCTGAATACTTTACTCCTCACCATAATATTCTTGAGATTATGGGGTTGTCTGTATGATAATAAGGGTGCTTCAGGGAAGACCTGTTGCAGTCTTGTATCTTCCTGGAGGATGGGTTGTAGTTTCCTGGCGATCTTGCGTAGGGCTACTAGGTGTGGGTTATATGTGACCACCAAAGGTACCCTGTCGCTTGTCTCCTTCTGTTTGTATTCAAGGAGATCACTTCTTGGTATTCTGGTGGCTTTGTGAATTTGCTGGTCTACAATTCTGTGGTTATATCCACGGTTTATAAAGTCTGATCTCATTACTGACACTAGCGAACTCTCTTCCCATGAGCGCTAAAGGCCATGTCTGTACATACTGTGCTATATGTATGCACACACAGCTGTCTCTCACACATACTAATACTCCTTATTTTTCCATCCCTATACACCAATAGGGACCACATAGTATCCACACACACTTTTAGTTGTGCTACAAACTCTCACATTTCCACACCCACCCACACCATTTATATCCCCTCTCACTCCACACACACCTTGTGTAGAGCACTGTTTATACTGTGGGCTCTCCATTCATTCTTATTCACACTGATACGCATACACACTCTTTCTTCACTTGCTTTCAGTAACACTTTGACACCTCTAGCCATAAAACACATCCACATCGGGGGAAGGAACAGCACAGATAACATTCCAAGAGACACTGTTTTTAAGTAATCCTTGCTTCATTCATTGTAACATCGCCGGAAGAAGAGATCAGTGTATTTCGAAAGCTCGCACAAATAAAAGCATTTCGTTAGCCACAGAACGGTATCATCTATTTAATTTTTGATTATATATATATATATATATATATATATATATATACACACAGTGGTTGACAAATCACCAAAAAATCTACTCGCCACACAAAAAAATCTACTCGCCACCTAGTACCAAACGTGTGCTGCTTGGGCCAATATTTACTCGCCCGGGGGTTAAATCCACTCACCTGGGGCGAGCAAATGTATAGGTTTGTCGAACACTGTATTTTTATATATATATATATATATATATATATATATATATATATATATATATATATAGAGAGATATAAAAGAAAAAAAAGCGCCAAATCCTAGTGCATTACTGTGCAAAAATCGATATATTTAATTCCCAAAAATCTCAATAAAAATGAACTCACAAACATAAAACAATTAAAAGCATTGTATGAGATATACTCATGCTCCTAGGACCAGGAAACGCTGCTTTGCTGCTGTAATCCCTCCGTGACTCCACTGGAACAGAATGCTGCCTCCGTTGTTCACTGCCTGCAGGAACTGACGTATCAGGCACTCCGCGATGGTCTCTCACCGGGTACACACCACCAGTTGACCTTTGGTTCCCACCGGGGACGGTAGATGCCGCGGACCAGCGGATGACGTCACGGGAATCGTGCTGGATACCGGACCGGTATAGATTCAAAGCAGTTTGATTGCAAGCGTTGGTGAAAGTCCACTGCACACCTTCCCTACGCGTTTCGTCAGATTAACTGACTTCTTCATCCCCTGAAGAAGTCAGTTAATCTGACGAAACGCGTAGGGAAGGTGTGCAGCGGACTTTCACCAACGCTTGCAATCGAACTGCTTTGAATCTATACCGGTCCGGTATCCAGCACGATTCCCGTGACGTCATCCGCTGGTCCGCGGCATCTACCGTCCCCGGTGGGAACCAAAGATCAACTGGTGGTGTGTACCCGGTGAGAGACCATCGCGGAGTGCCTGATAAGTCAGTTCCTGCAGGCAGTGAACAACGGAGGCAGCATTCTGTTCCAGTGGAGTCACGGAGGGATTACAGCAGCAAAGCAGCGTTTCCTGGTCCTAGGAGCATGAGTATATCTCATACAATGCTTTTAATTGTTTTATGTTTGTGAGTTCATTTTTATTGAGATTTTTGGGAATTAAATATATCTATTTTTGCACAGTAATGCACTAGGATTTGGCGCTTTTTTTTCTTTTATCTTTCTATGCAGGTGGAGAGGGAAGTGGTTTTGCCCTTTTAAAGAAGCTGCCTGTCGGTCCTAATTTTGCTACTGTTATTCCCCAATCATTGGACTCATTTGTTGGACTCTATAGGACTATCTGCATTGAGCAGATCAAGGAAAGTTCACAGCACCACACACATTTTTTTGTTTAAATTGTATTTTTTAGCTGTTTTTATTAGACATTCATTATGCACTATTGGTATATTAATTTCATTTTATAAGGATATATTATATTATTACAATTATTATTATTATATTTTTTTGTATAATCATTATATATCATTAGTCTATATTTAGATTTCCTATATTTCTGGCTATTCACACACGAGCGCAGACCTTAATTGTATATATATATAGATATATATAGATATATATCTATATATCTATCTCTATATATATATCTACATATCTATACTTGATCTACATATCTATACTTGATCTTACTTGATCCAGCCTATTTAACTGGCTGTCCCTGACAATCACATATTTCCTTACGAAGTCGCTGCAGTGTGACGAAACGCGTAGAGCTGTGATGTCATCGCGCTTGTGTTGGTGTATTTGGAGTCCCTGGCTTCCCTGCGCTCTGGCTGGCGGTAATTTAAAGTGTTAGCAATCATTTTATGAGGGAGCAAAGGACGTGCAGGCATTGGATGCTTTTATATCTTGCTGCCAATTCATGGTGAACCTGGGCTGTTTACATCCACTCTGCAAACCTGGGACTCACCCTACCACCGCAGATGACCACAATAGAGATTTCTATCCCACGAATGGTTCTGTTTGAAATCCTGTAAGTGCACATTCTTATGGGTTGCTGATTTTTTAAATAAATGTACCTTATTTTTTACTCAGTTACGTGCTATGGAGCTTGCGCTTTTGTTTGTTTTTTGTTCATATATATATATATATATATATATATATCTACAAAAACACAGAAAAAACAGGCGCACTCATAGCGTAAAATTGTTTAACAATAAATTTATGGAATAAGGGATAAAAATACACACTCACAAACAGATCCTGATGAAGTCTCGTTCGAGACGAAACGCGTAGAGATTGCTGTGGAGCCTACTGTCCAGTTTGTATATTTTATACTGACACTCATCTGCATATATTGTACTTTTGCTGCGTTGCTAGCATTTTGCTACCAGCCATTCAGACATTCAAGTTCCTGTTTACACTGTGAACTCTCTCCGGCTGAAACCTCGCTGATGTCATCGAGCTCACGCGAGATTTGATTCAGTGTATGCTCTGTGTAGCGCCGGAGCAAGGGGAAGGCGGCGTCCCTCGTGGCTTTCGGTCCCTGCTGGGACATAGAGGGGCTATTGTGGCAAGACAACACAGCGGACATCACACCGAAGTCCTCCTCTTTGGGTTCCTGCATCTGAACGGGCTGAGTTGTACTCAAAAATGCATTTTATTCATCTCTGTTTGTGAGTGTGTATTTTTATCCCTTATTCCATAAATTTATTGTTATACAATTTTACGCTATGAGTGCGCCTGTTTTTTCTGTGTTTTTGTAGATATCCTCAAGGAAGTGGTGTTCCCTTCATTCAGGCTGCAGAGACTCTTTTGGATAGCAATTGGAATATCTTGGGATTTGTATATATTTTTAATATATATTTTTCTGGACATTTTCTTTTTTATATATTTTATATGCATTTTATTAGTTTAATACATTAATTATTATTCCATCCACTGTGCTTAGCATAGGTTTTTTATTCTTATCTGTATTATTTTTATTTTTACAATCACCTTTTATTTCTATAGAGATATTATATAGTGATAGGTTGGCGCTAATATATTTTTTTCTCTTGCTGTGATATATATATATATATATATATATATATATATATATATATATATATATATATATATATATATATATGCAAATACAACTGTATGCTCATCTGCATGTCTTAGGCAGGTCTGCCACCCCGCCTTTCCCCATTATCACCCAGCATACAGCACTTCCACTGCAGCAAGGGATTCTGGGAAATGACATGCAAATGAGCACACAGTGTCACTTTTTGGGTATGCACCTTAACCCTGGCTGTGCTCAAAGCTGTGACCATGCAGCAAGCTTAAGCCTATAGGGAACCATGTTAAAAATGGTTTTTGAGGCAAAAAGTGACACTGTGTGCTCATTTGCATGTCATTTCCCAGAATCCCTTGCTGCAGTGGAAGTGCTGTATGCTGGGTGATAATGGGG